>NC_041064.1:36065339-36225339 GCF_900634775.1 Gouania willdenowi | reverse complement strand
CAGTTTAAACTATTTGTTCCAATATTGACACTCTCAACCCTGTTTACAACTTTTTTGGCTGTTTTTGTCCACTCTAATTTGCAACTTTTGATCAATTTCTGTAGTTTTTATTATTTAATTTCACCACCTTTTCCATCATTTTTGGTCACTTTGAGCCCATTTTATTTCATATTAAAACCAGGATTTTCATCTTTAAGATGACTATAATAATAATAATAAACGTTCCTGGATAACAGTGGATATTATTCAGATGAATAAATAAATGTGGTTATCACAGATTCATTGAACAATAGACCATCATTTTACTGACTTTATGGATGGACCCCAAAAATCTCTCCCCTTTATTCCCCCTTATAGATGGTCCTGTCTCCACATGACTGTTCTTTAGTGTTCATGTCTGTGTTCAACCACCTTCAGCTACAGTGGGGGTCCCCACTCTCTGGGACCTTTATTTTGGGGGTGATGGGGTGAAAAGGTTGAGAACCACTGAGTTAGATTACAAATAACTTTATTAGTTATATTCAGCAGCACAGGTAACCTTTATTTTCAGTCCCCACGGATGAACCACAGTTTAAGAACTACTGCTGAAACTCTGTGAAAAGCCTTTTACATTTGATTCTGTTACATTGATTTCTTTCTGTTTCACACAGATATAACGAGTGTTGACTGTAGCCAGGGCGCTGCCAGCCCCTCGCAGCATTTCCTGCTCAGAACAAGCACAGGTGAGGCCTGATAAGTGGTAATCAAACAGTGGCTCACTTCCAACATTAGCGTTGACGTGGCCATCGAACATGTGGTAATCTGCATCAGAACAACACCAATGTGAAGAAGTTAGAATCACAAGAAAAACCTCGATTTACTTTGGGATGTGAATTATAAGTGTTTCTTCTAAACTGACAGATGGAATGGTATTTATCATAAAGTAGAACTAGAGTCACGGAGGCGGAGAAACACAAACACCCTCAAACCTTCTGTTTCACCTGCTGCTTTAACTCTCGTCCTCTGCTCAACACAAATCTTCAAAAAGTTTGTTTTAAAATCATTCAACATCGTCTAGTTCATATGCTATGGTGCAAATAATAGTAGTAATCTGAAGGATGTTTTAATCAGAAATAAAATGGGTTAAAAATGACCAAAAATGGTGGAAAAGTTGGCCAAATGGGATTTTAAAAATAACAGAAATTGGTTTAAAGTTGCAAATTAAAAAGTGGACAAAAACAGACAGAAAAAGTGGTGAAAAGGCTTCAAAGTGTCAATATTGTAACAAGCACATGACAAATAGTGGATGTGGTTAATTTAGCAAAAAAAAGCATGGAATATGGTGAAAGTGATAATTGGTCAACATATGTGACATTAGGTGGAAAAGTGGTGGAAAGGGTTTATAAGTGCTGAAAATGTCTTGAAAGTGGAAAAAAAATGTGTAGAAAAGTCATTGAAATGTGATGTAGAAGTGTCAGAAATGGGAGAAATGAATCATTAAGCATTAAAATGAGCAAAACTGGGGAAAGAACAAGTGATGAAAATAGGTCAAATATGGCAAGTTTAGTGTAGTTGCAGAAAAAGGGTAAAAAATTGTTTTGAGAATATTCTTAATTTGTTGAAGGAAACATGCGACCCCCTCCCAGTGTCTGGCAAACCAAAGGTTAAGAACCCCTGGTCGACTTTACAAATCCAGAAAGTTTCCTTTTGTTCTGAGCAAATGATTCCAGTTCGTTCAGAATGTTGTTATTGTAAAGCGCTTTGCTGAACAGTTACTCTACAGCACGTGTGTAAAACTCAAGAGTTAAATATGGCTCTTCAAACTCCCAATTCAGCCTGCAGGAGAAAAGTAAGAATGACAGTGAAAACATGATTCATTGTGTAAATCACCAACTGATTTATCTCAGTCCCTTCAAATACACAAATCTAATGAAACTGCACCATTATTTTTACAGGGCTCAGTTTGCCTATATCACATGATGGAAGTCATTTTTTATCTCAAATTGTTGTAAGTACTATGAATTTTTCCAAAATCTTACAATTTTCAGTAATTTTTTCTCCCAGATTTCTCCAAATTAAGAAAATGTCCCAAAATCAAAGAAACTAAAGTGAAGATCCTGCAGGGACTGAAGTCTGTCACGTATTCCTTGGATATTGTTGGTGCCTTACATACTTTATGTACTTTTATACGTGGAAGTACAAACTAGGGCATGTGAATGATAAAATTGCTTCAAGAAGAAACGACCACCGTGCAAAACAAAACATTAAAACCATCAAAATCACGGCAACTTGTTGCTGCTCCATCGTTGAATGTTGGTAAAGAACAAATGAAGAAGTTTATGTTGCTATCTGTGGTTCTGAACGTTGCTTTTGTGTTTTATTATATCCTCATGTTTTTGTTTTTCTCCTGGTTTCTTAGACTTCATAGGTACAGTATATGCTATGAATCTGGATGACCTCATTGTGCTGTTTTTCAGTAAACCAGACTAGTCCTTAAAGCAAGTTACAATGATTATAATGATTTTTATGTGAGGTTAATTGGAGTCATACAGTTGCAGTTGCTATGTTCACATAGAAACAAAAACAGAGCGACTCACATCAGTATACAAAGGCCATACGACGAGTCTTGAGCTCCGTGTCCTCGTCTATGATGCGCTTTATGTTCATTTTTTTTGCTTTTTTCTTCACCATAGCAAAGAAAATGGACAACATGATCAGTATGAAGAAGGTCAGTGATGATCTAGGTGGGAAATGTTACGTCTTTGTGTAAACTTTGTCTGTTGGGTTTAAAGACAACAACGTCAACAACAAACCTTAAAATGCATCCATTCAGCTTTCAGTCCTACAGAATTGATTCAAACAAAAACACGTCAGCAGGGCTGGACTGTGACCATGTCTGAAAATGAACTTTCCCAACTCTATGAATGGGAATGAATTGTGCATGAATGTTTGAGGTGGTCCGAGGGGCTGTAGGCACCCTTCTGTCAGTGTGGCTACAATGTAGCTTACCACCACCGGTGTGACTGATGTGGATGAGTAATGGTTTCTGTAAAGCACTTTGAGTGTCATGAAAAGTGCAATATAAATCTAAGCCATTATCAAAATTAATAATGTGTCCTGTGTTGACGCTAACATTGGTCATTATTCTAAATGTTGATCATGTGACCCTCAAATCACATACAATCACATTTTTGTGGCCCTGCTGTGATGATAGTTGTCCATCTCTGCTCCACACTGTACAACAAAAAACATTTAAATTTGTTTTTAAATCACAAATTAGTTATTTTATCTAATGTATTTTAAGTGAGTGTTTCTTGCAATGTATTTTTTTTCTATGAATAGTGTGCAGAGGTGAAAGTAACAGATTACAAGTACCCACGTTACTGTAATTGAGTTGCCCCTCCCCCCTCTCCAGTCAAACCCGCATTGATTGCACAGTGATTTCAAAATAAAATGAAAATAAATGAGGAAGAGTCAAAAAGTATATTTCCTCAAAAGAGAAGTCCACAGGAGCTCAAAACTATCTTCCTCTCTCTCACTCGTGTGTTTACAGTCCGTGTCCGCTTGGCTGTGTGTGCAGCGATTGGCTCTGGCCGCACATGTGACTCTAGCTCAGGCGAGGAGCTGTGCAGTGAAATAGATATAGATAGTGCGCTAGCGCCCCCTCACACTGAGGTTAAACGCTGAATATGTTTCACTTCTGGGCAAACTCTAGGTGAAATAAAATTAAAATGAACATTTAGAAAAGACCAAATGACTCCAAATTAACGGATGCACAAACTCGGGGTATTTGGAAGCCGTTGACAAAGTTTCAGGTCGAACAGACATTGCGTTGGGGAGATATTTACTCCACAAACACAGACACATGCACGTGTATTGTAGTATAGATGATTCTCTGTCATTGTTTAAGTATTGCCTGAGTTCTAACATTAGAATGGGAGACAACATTGACATCCTGATGGCGTTCTATCAGATGACCACAGGGTTTACACGTGCACACACACACACACGCACACACGTGCACACACCTGAATAATTATAGCCAATAGAAAAAAGGTTCTAATGCATGTTTGCTAACTCCTGACCTTCAGTGTATTTCCACTTGAATTCCTCATGATTACATTTGGAAAGTTACTGTCATGTTCTTTGAATTCTGTGACACGCCCATGAATCTGAATTACAATCTGTAGGTTTCTTATGGAACCATAAATTCTACCATAAAATAAATGTCACACAGTCTGAGTTTGTTTTATTGTTACCCACATTTACAAAGGTTTGAGTTTTAGTTTTTTTTGGTGGATAATATTACACAGAGAGAGAAAAAAAGAAGAAAAAAAAAGACTTATTGTGACGTGACGTCAGTAATGAATATTTTATAGTCATTTTTAAATATTGTTAACATTTAATTCTTTAAGTTCATGCAGAACTTCAGTCGAAATTACAAGAAGAACTGGACTGTGTGTGTGTATGTGTGTGTGTGTGTGTGTGTGTGTGTGTGTGTGTGTGTGTGTGTGTGTGTGTGTGTGTGTGTGTGTGTGTGTGTGTGTGTGTGTGTGTGTGTGTGTGTGTGTGTGTGTGTGTGTGTGTGTGTGTGTTTTAAGGGGTCATTAATGGCTAATCACCTTTAATTATGGAGGTGTTTTCCCACTCATTCACCTCTTATTAAGCGTCTTTGTTTACGGTTGGGAGAAATTTGGTGGAATTAAAGGATTATTAGACCGAGAGTTGTGAACATAATTCTATCATTTGTCTTTCCACTTGTAAATTAACACTTCAGCAAGAAACTCACTTCAAGCATTTGTTTTTCAGTATAAAATCCCCTATGATTAACATCATTTTGTGTCACATGAACATTGAAGAACAGTCATGTGGAGACAGGACCATCTATAAGGGGGAATAAAGGGGAGAGATTTTTGGGGTCCATCCATAAAGTCAGTAAAATGATGGTCCATTGTCCTATGAATCTGTGATAACCACATTTATTAATTCATCTGAATAATATCCACTGTTATCCAGGAACGTTTATTATTATTATTATTATAGTCATCTTAATGATGGAAATAATTGTTTTAATCAGAAATAAAATGGTTCAAAGTGACCAAAAATGGTGGAAAAGGTGGTGAAATGGGATTTTAAAAACCACAGAAATTGGTTAAAAGTTGCAAATTAGAGTGGATAAAAACAGACAGAGAAAAGTGTTGGGTTAATGTAATTTAAAAAGTAGGAATAATTAGCTCAAACTGGCTGAAATATGGTGAAAAGAGGATAAAAGTGACAATAATTGGTTAAAATATGTGATGGAAAATTAGTGGAAAGGGTTTAGAAGTGCTGATAAAGAGTGTTGAAAGAGTAAAAAATGTGCAGAAAAGGCATTGGAATGTAGAATAGTCAAAAATGGGAGTAATGCAGCAAACATGCATTAAAAGGAGCAGAAAAAAGTGATGAAAATAGGTTAAAATATGGCAAGTTTGGTTTCATCAAAAAAGGTGAAAATAAGCAAAAATGGGCTCAATTTTTTTATTTTCTTGAAGGCAACTGGTAACTTCCTGTGTCTCACGACCCCAAAGTTGAGAACCCTTGTTCTACTTTACAAATCCAGACAGTTTCCTTCTGTCCTGAACATTCATTTGGATTAAAAAATGATCCATATTTTGAAAACCATCACTGACTGACGAAAAGTTCAAGTTTATCAGAAGCAGAAATTTGTGAAGCAGCCAGAAATGACAAACCTTTGTAAATAAATAGCAATGTAAGCTTTTTACAAACTTACAGAATGATGTTCAATAAACTAATAGTAGAAATGAGAAAACTGAACATCTGGAGCGTGAGAATCAGGAATAAGGTTTTTCGCAGCTGTTGAAGGTCAAACATTTTGAACACTTTGTCCTGAGAAGAAGAACATGAAAACACACAAACACACTGTGCGCTGACTCCCACTGAAATAAAACAATAATAAAACATTTTCATAAAGACATAATATAGTACAAATCCCACTGCATGATGATAATTCTTGCAAAGTCATTCTAAGTCATTTTGTCTTTTCTAATTGTCTAAGTTGCTTTAATGGGACTTTGGGGATTTAAAGTGTGTTTGTACCCAAAATAATAGTTTGAAAGGAGAATAAAAACCATTTGATAGCAGTGGTACATTAAGAGTGTCGTTAAGATGGTTTCTTAATTATGAAATATTTTATTTCTTTTGTTTTGAAAGGCTGGAAAATTCCCATCAGAACTAAATAAAGTGGAGAGAAGCAGAGTCGCTGACAGCAGGAGCCACAGAAACCATATTATGGCCTTTACACACACACACACACACACACACACACACACACACACACACACACACACACACACACACACTGTCGTGTTCCCATGAGCGTTTGTGATCTTCGTTGCCCTTCCAGAAGCCGTGTTTATTTGACCCAGAGCTAAAGAAGCAGAGAAGATGCATAAATGTCTCGGGGCCCAAACTAAAAGCCAAATGGGTTTGGTCCTGCAGTGCAGTGATAGGACGACCCAGTAAACAAACCCACACAGCAGCAGCACGGGATGCTCCTTAAGCTCTAGTGGCTCACACATTAAAACGTGACGGGAAATTATGAAGAACACATAAAAACATAAGCCTTAATCAACGCTGGGTCGTTATCAGTGAGAACAGACAGATGGGGGCTCTGGAGACGTCTGTGACTGGTTAATACATCTTCTCTAAAGGAAAGGAAAAGGAAAGGAAAGGTTAAGAGAAAGAAAAGGGAAAGAAAAGAAAATCCAAATAAAAATGTTGAATCTAAATTGTATTGTTTAATCTAAATGTTAAACATAAATATTAAATCTATATGTTAAATGTAAATGTTAAATATAAATGTGACGGATAAAACTAAATATTTTTGCTATTATGCAAATTCACCAAAAGTACCAAAATAAAAGCTCATTTAAATATAAATATAAATAATGCATCTAAATGTTAAATTTAAATGTAAATGTTAAATATAATATTAATGCTAGATCTAAATGCTAAATCTAAATATTCAATGTTACATCTAATTGTTACATTTAAATTGAAATGTTAAATTTAAAGGTTAAATCTAAATGTGATGGGTAAAACTAAATACTTAGCTACTATGCAAATTCACCAGAAGTACCAAAATAAAAGCTCATTTAAATCTAAATATTAAATCTAAATATAAATAATGAATCTAAATGTTAAATGTTAA
The DNA here is from genome assembly GCF_900634775.1 of Gouania willdenowi. Lineage (NCBI taxonomy): Eukaryota > Metazoa > Chordata > Actinopteri > Blenniiformes > Gobiesocidae > Gouania > Gouania willdenowi. Next base: position 36,218,150 of record NC_041064.1, on the reverse strand, counting down.
CTCTAAATATTTATTGTTACATTTAAATTTAAAGGTTAAATCTAAATGTGATGGGTAAAACTATACTTAGTTAATATGCAAATTCACCAGAAGTACCAAAATAAAAGCTCATTTAAATCTAAATATTAAATATAAATATAAATAATGAATCTAAATGTTAAATGTTAAATCTAAATGTTAAATCTAAATGTTAAATGTTAAATCTAAATGTTAAATGTTAAATCTAAATGTTAAATGTTAAATCTAAATGTTAAATGTTAAATCTAAATATTTAATGTTACATTTAATTGTTACATTTAAATTTAAAGGTTAAATCTAAATGTGATGGGTAAAACTATAATATGCAAATTCACCAGAAGTACCAAGATAAAAGCAAAAGTAATTTTGTGTGTTTTTTTGTATTTGTTTTGGAAGGATTTAGTGTCATTTTGGACATTTTTCCTGTTATTTCTGCTCATATTTGCAGCATGATTGTGTTTTTTTTGTGTGTGTGTGTGTGTGTGTGTGTGTGTGTAAATGTGTGTTTTGTTGTCATTTTCTGTGTGTACTTTGGGGACCCAACAAAATAAGACTGAGGGCCACATGTGACCCCGGGCCACCAGTTGCAACAGCTGTGACTTCCTGTAGCGTTTGATGCCACAAAAGGTTTCAACATCAGGTGCACTGGTTTTTATCTTTAATATTTATTAACTATGAATAAGAAAAAATAGGAAATAAGTTTCACTGTAGACAGATGATGAGAAAACATTTAACTTCCCCCAAATTATTTATTATTAAAGTCAAAACTAATTAGTTTTATTTACTTTAAAACCCTAAAGCATCCCAGCAACAAACGTTAAAAATCCATTATAGGGTTTTGATGAAAAGAAAAAGTGACAAACTGAACAAATAGAATCAAACTCTCAGTCTGAGCCAAATCTACAGCGACGCTGAAGATCCATTGTTGCTGATTCTGACTCAGCATCTAGATTTAAAAGCTACTCATTGACTTTTATCCATCACTGAATCCTCCTTTAATTAAAATCCTGGCTGAACCATGATGTGATGACAGCTGTTTTTGAGCTGTTTATGCTTCATGATTTATAGGAAGAAGTACGGTTAAAAAAACAAACGTCAAGTGGAATTCTGGACGAAAGCATGAGTAGGGTGCAGCGAGAGAGTGATGGAGTGAGTGTGAACAAAGAGAGAGAGGAGAAGAAAGTGTGAAGGCACTGCTGCAGGAGGAACGTCTCTGTGCCAGCTCAGCTGGAACTGGATGTGGAGCTTTTGGCTCCTCCATCAGTGGAACGACTCCTTCATTTCTAGTGGAAGCAGAGAGCAGCGTCTGTGAAGAAGAACAGGAAAAAAGCAAGGATGGAAATGAGAAACGGTGCCTGAGGTTTGCTTATCTGAAAGCCCAGAGAACCTCCATGTTACGACTCCCCCTCTGGTCTTATTCCTCATTTCATGTTTTTGGCATAAATCAATAAAATTACATGTTTAACATAAGCTCTCATATTTAGAGCGTAGAAAATCTCTGCAGCTCCATGTCCTCCATCTGTGTGGAAGCTATAGCTATATTAATATATAAATATAAACTCATAAATATGATGATCTGTAGATGTTTCTATTACCCTACAATAAAAACTGGTCATAGAATCACCTGAATTAAATAAAAAACAAAAAACACTCAAATATCATTAAAGGGTTTTTACGCTTTAATAAGGAGGAATTTCAGACGTTTCGATATTGAAATGTGTCGCAAAATTGCCATGGAAACACTTTTTACGTAAATACCTGTCACAGAACATGACATACCTGGTCACATGACCACTTCTCTCTGAGAACACATGACGCAGTACGTGTGGAAGAGGAGAACCAGATATTTATTATTATTAGATTTAATAATGATTATTAGACTTAATAATGATTAGTGATTATTAGACTTAATAATGATTAGTGATTATTAGACTTAATAATGATTAGTGATTATTAGACTTAATAATGATTAGTGATTATTAGATTTAATAATGATTAGTGTTAATTAAACTTAATAATGATTAGTAATTATTAGATTTAATAATGATTAGTGTTAATTAAACTTATTAATGATTAGTGTTAATTAAACTTAATAATGATTAGTGATTATTAGATTTAATAATGATTAGTGTTAATTAAACTTATTAATGATTAGTGATTATTAGATTTAATAATGATTAGTGTTTATTAAACTTAATGATTAGTGCCACATTAGACGTGAAACAACCTTTGAATACAGAATGTTCTAAGAAGGTTCGGAGCGTACTGTACATCTTCCTGCAGAGAAATCTCACAGGATGGAATTTTAATAGATACAAGGCTCCTCCCCCAAAACAACCTTCAATAGAAACACATTCAAAGCACAATTATAATTTGTCGACAATTACAAATATTGCTTTTATTTTGCGAAAATCTGTAATGGAAGCTGTTATTGGATTTTACATCAGTATAGGGTAAAACTAACTATAACTACTCAGTTACTTCATAATTCAATTTCATTCAGAATGTTAATCTGAATAATCACAGGATTTTCTGTGATGATCAAATTTGATTCATAATGTAGCTGACATTAGTTCATCATGTCTTTACATGCAAAATGGTTCAACATCCTATTGTGTCAGAAATATTTATTTTAATTTCCATTAGACCATTTTTTTTTCTATAAATCTGTCCTGAATTGGTGAACTGCTCCAAAGTGAATATTGATCTTCTCTAACAAAGGGAAATAAGTCAAGCATTAGATTAACCAACACAATGTTACAATATGTACGGAAGGAAGGGGACAATTTTTATGAATAATATCGAAAACTCAAGAATCAAATCGAAATGTCAAGAATAAAATCGAAATGTCTAAATTTAAAGTAGAATTTTTGAGAATAAAGTAAAAAAAAACAACGTCGAGATTAAAATAAAATAAAGAAAAACAGATTAAAGTCAAAATTCATAATATAAACGTGGGCTGGGTGATTTGGACCAAAATTCAAATTCAGGGTTATTTTGCTGATGCATAATTCCACACAGACACATTTATTAACAAACAGTTGATTTGGTTGAACAATTAAGGATACCTTGGTCTGGGGTGTCTGGCTTCTATGTTGTAAAATAGACATTTTTGGTCATAAATGTTCAATGTCAAAAATTCACAGGTGGCCATATTGGATTTTCAAATATGGCGATGCCAGTGAAGGTTACTGTCAGATAGGCATCATATTTACATTCCCTGAGCTCCAGAATCTTAGAAATGTGTTTCCGTAGCTCCTCATTAGCCACAGACGGACTGAATGCTCCACCTCTTCATAACATCACTGTTTTTTCTTTCTGAACAGATTCAGTTTTTATCAATAACTCTTCAAAGTTCTAAAGATATTACAACACTGTGTTTACGAGATAAAAGTCAGTCCCTCCAGGATTTTGCGAGCATTTTATGTAATTGTTGAGGGCTGAAATGCCTGATTTCGCGGGCCATTTCTCCAAAAGTTGCGGTAAAAAGTTGTGATTTCTTTACTCACAATTAAGTTACATTTTTCTACCAGTTATAAAAACATATTGACCAAACATGTTCTCAGAAAAATATGCCTTATTATTGGAAAGCAAACACCAACACAACTTTTTTTTTTTTAGCTCATACACTGAACATACCCTGAATGCAAAAGATCCAACAGTTTTTGATCAAAATGATCATCAGAGGTTAAAGTCAGTAAACTATATTGAACTTAAGGAATCTTAAAGTGCATCACATGAACCTGTCATGAAGACATATTTCTTTAATCATAACAAAAAATATAAAAAATACAAAGCATTAATGAACATACTGTATGTAATGATATTGTGTACTTCCTGTCTGCCTCCACATGGTTGTGTTTCATTCTATTGACGTGCTTTGCAGAAGCAAAATATTTGTCCATCGACGACTTCTGCTTTTGCTCGATGATAATATTGCATTTTGAACAAAAGAAGTTTACCTCCACTCTTATGAAGCAACGTTGGGTTCTGTTTTACACGGTCCTTAGCCGATATTTTCGTTGGCAAATACAAAGTATTTCTAGCGCACATGACTCCATTGAGCACAGACATAATGTACGTAGACGCACCGCTCTAGTGGGCGGCAGCAGTCGATGCGGCGTCTACGTATACACGTCTATGACGCAAAGTCCATAGTACATCCTCCGCTACTTCCGTAGCAACTACAAGTGCTAAAATGGCAAAAATAACGATAAGCGGCCGCATATCTATGTTTTTTTTTTCAGCAAAGTTGTGGGAAAGTTGCGACCTTTTGGAAAAATTGCAATGCCTCACTGATTTTGCGGAGTGTGCTTGATTTTGCGTTAATAGGTGCGATCGCAACGTCACGAAATCCTGGAGAGACTGAATAGAGAAATAACCTCTTTATTAAACCAAACTGTGATGAATAGTTTAACACAATCATCATTACATGTCGATTTGACGTTATTAGCAAACCATCAACTTTTATGAATTGAATTCAACTTTATTTGTATAGCGCAATTTACAACAAAGTCATCTCAATGCGCTTATCAAAATATAAAATTGATAATAGGAAAGAAAAAACCCAACAAAATCCACATGAACAAGCATTTAGCGACACTGGGAAGAAACAACTTCCTTTTAACAGGAAGAAATCTCCATTAGAACCAGGTTCAGATGTGGCAGCCATCTGCGTGGACTTATTATAAAAGTGACAAATCTCTTTCCGTTTATTGGTAAGCTAACAGCGACTCCACGGTCTGTAAATGCGACCGTTCACAGACGAGCCCATGTTCGCTCTCGTTTTTGAAACCAGTAAATGCAACCTTTAGCAGATGAGCCCATTTCCGCTCTCGCAATCAAACTGTGTTATGATACAACATAATGTATTTTGAGTTCATTCTCAAAATTTCAACTTTAATCTTGACATTTCAACTTTTTTTCTAGATTTCCCCAAAATAATTTTCTCTATTATCAAGTTTTGCGCTAATCCACTTCTGTACATATTGGAACATTGTGTTGTGTGTTGGGTGAATGAATGCTTCACTCATTTCTCTTTGTTAGAGAAGGTCAATAATCACACTTTTGTAAATAGGTGACATTAGGAGGAGAAGGAAATGGACGGAGTCATCAGGCAGAGAGAATACGATTGGTTAGCAGAGACAGAATGAGTGGAGAAAGAAGTAGGTCAGGGAGCAGCTGTCAGGATTGATTAGTTCAGGTGTGGAGACTCAACTAATCACGTCTCTGCTTTATCCCTCAGTGAGGATGGAACACATGGTGGCTAACACAAACCTTCACCTCACACCCATACATTGTCCCCATTCTTAAATCCAGTTATCTGGCACTGCCTCAAATTCCTAAACTGTGGTTAATTCAAAGTTTAAAGCGACAATCAGAGGATTCACTGTCACTGTGATGTTAATATAGAAACACATTTTCTAAAAACCACCAACAAGAGAAACTGTAGCTACGAAATTTGAGAAAACTTTCATCCAGAAGTTTTGCAGGGTAAAAAAAATAAAACAATTCTGAAACTTGACTATTATTATTAATTATGGGTGCTACATGCCTTAGAATATGTTTTGCTATTTTAAAAAACACAAATATTGTTTGACTGTGTATCTTTTGGTTATTGCAGTGAATACCATGTTACGCTCATTAGAATCTTACTTTACTTTACAAAAAAATGTGTTTAATGTATAGTTAAAGTACCATTTTTCAAAGTATGTATCCAAACTTTCTGTTTTAAAAGGAAAATATCTCCGTTAATGTCTGTTAATCTAGGTTCTACTTTGCAAACAAATCCAGACTTTAGAGAATAGTTATCTACAAACCTAAAGATAACCTTTAGAATCTCACAGTTTAAGGAATAACTTCACACGACTTTATAAAAACAGTAGAACTGTCAAGATTTGTGATCACTGCTTCAACTCAATCTGCTAAAAAAGTTCTTCCCAAACTCGGTACGCGGTAACGTCATTGTGGCGTGAGAATGGCCTGAAAAAAAATATTTGTGCTGAAATAACTTTATTGATATTGTTCTTAAATACTACCTACGCTACGTACAATCTTCTTTTGTTGTTTATTTTATTTTACAATCTGCCATTTCAAAATGGACGAAAATAATAACTAATATGAGTTAATAACTAAAGGAAGACCATGGAGACAATAAACTTTTATAATTTCTAGTTTGAAATAGGCTTATTATTATTATTATTATTATTATTATTATATTTTACCTTATTGTTTTGCACATCACAAATGTAGCTATTTTTAACATTTATTCTCTATGTCACACTTGCTTTAACAATGTAAACGTGTTCCTCATGTCAATAAAGCTGTTTTAAATGTGATTTGAATTGATATAAAACATAATCAATTGTCTGTTGTCAATCCAATGGTGAATAATAAACTCTTTAGGGTTAATTTATATTTGTAACATAATGTAAACATAAAGATTTCCAGATGTGAAGCAAAAAAGTAAAACTAGATAATGACGTGACATGAAATAAGCTTCACAACAAATTTCATAAACCTTTCATATTGTTTTATTGCACATTCTGAACTATTTATTTGGAATGTACCATTCATTCAGATATTCTCATGTACTTTAGAAGGCTATACATTCACAAAATCAGTTGATCAATCATCACACAATTTAATAGAAGGTGAGAATATCTACTGAATAGAGAAATATCATTTAGGTTTATTATATGATTAGCTCTGGTGTTATATCTATTATTTATTTATCAGGTTTAAAGTGTGTGCTATTTATTTTATTTTAGGTTGCTAGGATGTCATTGTAATGATGAGTCGCTTACGTACATTCCTGTCAGATTAGTTAAACTAGATGTTTTTGGAACATGTCAACCTTTTTAGAAAGTAGGTCCAGCTTTAAACATAAGAATATTTTAAAAGCTATTGAAATTATTGGATATTAATTAGTTTTAAGAAATTAAATGTATTAATTTATACGAACAAATATTTAACTTTTTGGAATGGGTGTCTTCTAAAACAATGGATAGTCGTCCCTTTGATACGACTAGCTTAGCATCACCGTAGGCACGTTCCTCAAAGTGGTGTTTCTTATCTAGTGTTCTAAAATATATCTATCCATAAAGACACACACACACACACATATATGTGTGTGTGTGTGTGTGTGAATGGTGTATGGATTTCAAGACTTTTTATAAAATAAAGTTTTGCATGAATATTATGCAAACAAAGATTAAAAAATAATCTCAATTTAATTAGTTTTGTTATTCAGGATTACAATATAACTGAATAGGGCAACGTGGAGCACTCTGGGACACAGTGGGATGATTTGGGACAATGTAGGACACTGAGAAAATTTGGGACACTGTGGGAAAATGTAGGACAATGTTGGACACTCTGGAACAATGTAGGACACTGGCAAAATTTGGGACACTGGGACAATTTGAGACACTCTGGGACAATGTAGGACACTGTGGGCCGATTTGGGACACTCTGGGACAATTTGAGACACTCTGGGACAATTTGGGACACTGTGGGAAAATGTAGGACACTCTGGGACAATTTGAGACACTCTGGGACAATTTGGGACACTGTGGGAAAATGTAGGACACTATGGGACACTCTGGGACAATATTAGACAATGTGAGACACTGGGAAAATTTGAGACACTCTGGGACAATGTGGGACACTGGGGACATTTGGGACACTGTGGGAAAATGTAGGACACTATGGGACACTCTGGAACAATTTGAGACACTCTGGGACAATGTAGGACACTGGGACAATTTGGGACAGTCTGGGTTCAATGTAGGACACTCTAAGACACTGTAGGACAATTGCAAACACTCTGGGACAATTTAAGACAATGTATTTAGGACAATTTCAGACACTGTGGGACAATGTATGACACTCTGGGAAAATGTAGGAAACTGTGGGACAATTTGAGACTCTGGGACAATGTAAGACACTATAAAAATGTGCTGCATGTCACAAAAACCTGGCATATGCCAGTAAAAAACACTGCTATGGTTGAAGTCACTTTTGGTTCTTGTTGTCTCTTCTCACTGAGACTTACTTAGAGTATTGGACATTTCCCTCGAATAGCTAATATATACAGTATATATACCCAGCAGGCGTTTTTGTGCCTCGATGTAATTAAAATATTAAAACAAACATCAGCTCACAGTGGCCAGTCATGTTTCCGTGTTCCCAGTAACTGTCTTTATTTTCTGCTGCTGTGATATTCTTATACCTCAGCTAAAAACTGCTCCATATTTTCATTTTTTCCTCAGTTTGGCTCATTATTTGAAGGCGATATTAATTTAAAATCACAGGTTTATTTAAGTACATTCCAAGTATTCTTTGAATATGCTGATGTCAGGGTATCACAATAGTGAAAAAAAAATTGCACTGATACAGGAAACATCTATTTTCTAATAAAATGAAGATATAACCTTTGAGTCTGGACACAATTATGTTTATTTGATGAGAGAAATAGTATTTTTGGCTCAACCATGATGTGCGTTACATCCAGAGTAAACAAACTAAAGAAATAAACCTCAAATACTAGTTGTTGGGGTTCTTAGAACAAATGGAGATTGCTGAAAAATAGCATAATACTGGACCTTTAACACTATTCATTTTAATGATCATTAATTAGTACGGGAAGCACTGAAAATACAATAAAATTCATTTAGATTCAATTATTTGATCTATATTCCAAAACAATCTTTCTTTAAAACAAAAAATACATATGTTAAATGTTACAGAAATATTGATTTATTTTTTAGATTTAAGTAGAAAGTGACACATTTCAGTTGTAAAAAGAAAAGAATTTTCTGACTATATTTTGTGTTTTCAGGCTTTAGGGTTTCAAATCATTCTAAAATGATATTTCTTTTTTATTTTCTGAAATTTTTTTATTCTTTAATGGGTTTTTCTCCTTATTTTGGATCTGGTTATCTCTACTTCTGTGTGCTTAAAGAAAAGGCACATGAATGAGAACACAAGTGCACAGTTTATGGAAGCCATAGCAATGACACCAACATTGAGTGCTGAGACAGTTGATGATCTTCTGGATGAGTATAATAGAAAAGTCTGTAATGTCATAGATGTGGTGGCTCCAATCAAAACTAAGAGAAAACCAAACACACAGAAAACACCTTGGAGGAGGACTGAGATAATGCAGAATTTGAAATCTGACTGTAGAAGAGCTCAGCGTAAATGGAGATCAACAAAAATTCATCTAGAACTATACAAAATAAGTCTGCGAAAATTCAATGATGGCTTGTTCAAAGCAAGGCAGCAATACTTTTCTGAAATTATTGCCAAAAATGTCAACAACTCTCGCACGTTGTTTTCTGTAATTGAAAAGCTCACAACCCCCCCAGATCAGATAGCCCCTGAATTACTGTCAGCTGGAAAATGCAATGAATTTGCTGTATATTTCAATGAAAAATACAATCAATAAGGTCAAACATCAGAACAAACCAGCAAAATCACAAAAAGCTTGAACAGCTTCAACCACTGAGGGATGAGTCAACTACAATGTTAGAGTTTATTACAGTGAACCCAAAAACAATAGAGGAGACTGTTCAGCAGCTGAATCCATCAACGTGTTGCCTTGACACAATACCCTCAAACTTCTTTTAAACTGTTGTAAAGTCAAATGTCACTGATTTGTGTCAGATAATTAACTGCTCATTCCAATCAGGCACCGTACCAAAATCCCTGAAAGTAGCTGCTGTGAAACCTCTGTTAAAAAGAGAACACTGGATGCCTCTATACTGGCTAACTATAGACCAATCAGAACCTTCCATTCATGGCCAAGATCATTGAGAAGGTGGTCTTCAACCAACTGAGTCAATTCTTAACATTCAACAAAATATTTGATAAATTTCAGTCAGGTTTTGGTTCTCATCACAGCACTGAAACTGCTCTTATCAAAGTGATCAATGACATAAGGTTGAACACTGATTCAGGAAAAGTATCTGTTCTCATTCTATTGGATCTAAGTGCTGCATTTGACACTGTAGATCATACAATTTTGTTGCACAGATTGTAAACATGGGTTGGACTAAATGTTAAAGTAATGCGATAGTTTAAGTTCTACTTGGAGGAGCGAAGTTATTTTGTAAGCATTGGAAACTTTGAATCTGACAGATTACCAATGTCCTGTGGGGTTCATCAGGGCTCTGTTCTTGGACCTCTTCTGTTTAGCCTTTATATGCTTCCTTTAGGACAAATTTTACAGAACTGTAAGGTTGATTATCAGAGCTACGCAGATGACAGACAACTATATCCATCACTGAACCCAGATGACTATGGTCCCATTGAGGTGTTGTGTGACTGCTTAGAAAAAATAAACTGCTGGATGAGTGAAAACTTCCTTCAACTAAACCATGACAAGACGGAGGTGATTATCTTTGGTAACAAGGAAAAGAGGACTGCTGTCAGCAAGTATCTGAGTCTGGATCTTTAAAAGATAAAGACCAAGTCAAAAACCTTGGTGTTCTGATTGACTCAGATCTGACATTCAGCATCAGATCAAATCTATCACAAAAACATCTTCTACCACCTAAAGAACATCTCCAGAGTGAAAGGTTTAATGACTCAGAAAGATCAGGAGAAACTGGTCCATGCTTTTATCTCCAGCAGACTGGACTATTGTAATGGTCTTCATCAAACATCTACAGCTGGTTCAGAACGCTGCAGCTCAGGTCTGAACCAGAACAAAGAGGTCAGAACACATTAGTCCAGTTTTAAAGTCTTTACACTGGCTCCCAGTCAGCCTCAGAGGAGACAGTAAAGTTCTGCTGCTGGTTATAAATGTGTGAATGGGTTTGGTCCAGAATACATCAGTGAGATGTTAGTCAGGTATGAACCCAGCAGGTCTCTGAGATCTATGGACACAGGTCAGATAGTGGAGCCCAGAGCTCACAGTAACCATGGTGATGCTGCTTTTAGTTGTTATGCTGCAAAGAAGTGGAACAAACTGCAGCAGAGCTGAAGTCAGCATCACATGTGAACATTTTTAAATCAAAGTTAAAGGAACTTTTTTCTCCACTGTATATGATTGAGAGAGAGATTTATGGTCATGTTGTTGATGTAATGTGTTTGTTTATGATTTTAATTGATTTTACTGATTATTTTAAATGTTCTTATTGATTTTAAACAATTGAATGTTTTATCATGTAAAGCACATTGAGTTGCCTTGAGTATGAAATGCGCTATACAAATAAATTTGCCTTGCCTTAATTATTAGTTGATTAATTTAATAAAGCTGCTCACCTCCTTCCCCAGGGGGAGTAGTAACTCACACAACAGTGAAAGTTTTCTTCAGAACTATGGGGAGAAAATCGAGCTATTTTAGAAAGTGCAGTATTTACAAAGTTAGGAATAGACAACAGGCTGATGTTCCAGAACTTTCCATCACATGAACCACTAACAGACCCACCTCGTCTGTGGGAGAACTGGATGACACTGATTTTTACAAAATGAAAGCGTTATTTCTAAATGTCGACAAAGTCTAATGTGTGTCTGAATGTGTTTCCATTGAAGGTTGTTTTGGGGGAGGAGCCTGGTAACTGTGGTGAAATCTCATCCCGTGAGATTTCACTGAAGGAAGATGTACGTTTAGAACCTCCTTAGAACACTCTGCATTCATTGGTTGTTCCACGTCTAATGTGGCACTAATCATTATTAAGTCTAATAATCACTAATTATTATTAAGTCTAATAATCACTAATTATTATTAAGTCTAATAATCACTAATTATTATTAAATCTAATAATCACTAATTATTATTAAATCTAATAATCACTAATTATTAGTAAGTCTAATAATCACTAATCATTATTAAGTCTAATAATCACTAATCATTATTAAGTTTAATGATCACTAATCATTATTAAGTTTAATAATCACTAATTATTAATAAGTCTAATAATCACTAATCATTATTACGTCTAATAATCACTAATCATTATTAAGTCTAATAATCACTAATTATTAATAAGTCTAATAATCACTAATTATTATTAAGTCTAATAATCACTAATCATTATTAAGTCTAATAATCACTAATTATTAATAAGTCTAATAATCAGTAATCATTATTAAGTCTAATAATCACTAATTATTATTAAGTCTAATAATCACTAATTATTATTAAGTCTAATAATCACTAATCATTATTAAGTCTAATAATCACTAATCATTAATAAGTCTAATAATCACTAATCATTATTAAGTCTAATAATCACTAATTATTAATAAGTCTAATAATCACTAATCATTATTAAGTCTAATAATCACTAATTATTAATAAGTCTAATAATCACTAATCATTATTAAGTCTAATAATCACTAATCATTATTAAGTCTAATAATCAATAATCATTATTAAGTCTAATAATCAATAATCATTATTAAGTCTAATGATAAGAAATGTCTCTCTGAACACGTACCGCGTCATGTTTTCTGAGAGAGCAGTGGTCATGTGACCAGGTACGTCACGTTCTGATGTGTATTTGCGTGAAAAGCGTTTCCATTGAGTTTTGCAACACAATTCAATATCAAAACGTCTGAAAAACCTCCTCATGAAAGCGTCAAAACATTTTAGCGATATTTGAGTGTTTTTCCATGACCAGTTTTTATTGAACTATTTAGATTTTGCTAATTTCCAAAGCTAATGGAAACGTAGCTACAGACGAGCCTTTTCTTTTTTCTCCTGTCTGAACTTCTTCTCTTTTCTTTCTGTAAACCCTGACTCTTCACCTCCACTCACCGTCTGTGAAAAGTTAGCGTTCTGCAGGATGTGAACACGTGGACGGAATAATTATACGTAGAAATAGTTCAGACCCTGATGAAGACAGGACGACCTTTGGTCCAGACTCTCTCACTTTAAGCAGCTTTGACCTCCACAGTTACTTTATAAAAGTATTACCTCATGTTTTAATGTGAAACATATAACAAAAAAACAAATAACACTCAACAAAAATGTCTACTTTCATTTGTCTTTTAAAGGAACACATTTACAAGTGTTTGTAGAAGATTTGATAATCGAGTTTTTCTTCTGGCAGTTTCACAAAGAGCTGTGGGAGCAGTTGATCTTCAGGGTCACCATGTGCATCTGCTGTATGTGTAATTCTTTGATTCTCCACATTAACTACAAATGCCACACTAAGGGGCCATTTCTCATTTCTCACATCAAGCTTTGAAGCAAAATGAATAAAGAATGAAGGATAATGCTTTCATCATCTCTTTTGGGATTTGACTTCAGGAGAACAAGTTTGGAGATGAGTGCTTTGATTCTTCTCATCAGCCTCCAACATGGCACCACAGTTTCTCTAAACTCCTCCGTGGACTGAAGAGGCCATTAAAGCTTTATCGTTCTGTGGTCAGGAGAAAATGAAGAAGTTTTTCTTTGTGTCATACCTGAGCTCTCACTCTGTCTCTGCTTTGTTCATCACCCATGGAAACGTCTTTCACAGGATAAATAAATGAGTCTAATTTGGACTTTTTCCTCCTGCCTCTGCAGCAGAAAGAGAAGGACAAAGATGGCGTTCCACAAGGACCAAAAATGATTGGAATGTCAATGTGACGCAACATGTTGACCAATAAATGACGATAGATGTAGATCACAAACTGACTAGAAACAGTTATCTATAATAACTAGGACTGAGACTTTAATGCGTTAATTGCTATTACCATAATTTTTGGACTATAATATATTACTTTTTTCCCACGCTTTGAACACTGCGGCTTAAACAACAGCATGGCTAGTTTGTGGTTTTACAAGCTTCATGCCGTCAACAAATGGAGCTCCGTCACATAAGACCAACAAAATTACCGTTAAGGTGGATCAATGAAACTGTTTACATTAAATCACGCGTGCTCCCACTGAATCATTCTGATCTGTCATTTTGTCCTGAGTCTGACACAGCGACCAGGACAGGTAGCGAGGTTCATGTTTCCAGTGCAGTTAGTTATTAAAGTACAGTTCTCATACAACAAAACAGTCTGTTCTTTCTGTGCAATTCCACCTTTGAATAGGATTTAACGCCACAGGAGAAGCTGCCTTCGGCCCTGGAGAGTACAGATCTCCCCAGTGTCCCCCCAACCACAGTTAGGAGATGAAAACAAGAAAGGTTTTCACAAAGTAATAAACGGCACAAAGTTCCCAAATCACCATGTTTAGTTTGTTTAGAATATTGTGACTCAGTGTGATCGCTCTGTGGTAGTTCACGGTAAGAAGAATCCTAACCCTAACCCTACGCTGTATCAGTCTGGATCCAGTGAAAAAGTCACCATAAAAAGCTGTGAATGAACTGATATGTAGACGTGGAGCAGTGAGGAGGAGACTTCATGTGGAGAAGGAAACTCATCAGTTGAAACATGGAAATCTCCGTTAAAGCACTGGAAGTCCTTCAGCCCTCCTACCTGCCTGTTCTAATTGGCCGAGTCATTTGAAGGGCTCCCTCATCAGCCAATAGGGTGTGGCTTATGTTACAATGGGGTCTTTGTGTGGATTTTCCTTGGAAAATTGATTAATTGAGATTAATTAAATAGATTCATTTTTTTTTCAATCATACATTTACTTTCCATGTTTATCCACAGTTTTGGTTTTTCGATCACGTCTTTGGTTCTGGAACAGATCCAATACAAACGGTGGAATGTAGAGCAGTAAGCAGAGGTGACATATGAACTATATAAACTACTTTTGATCAAAATACCTTCCATCTTCTGTGAGGGAGAATCCCCACTTGTATTACATTTAAAAGTCATTTCAAAAAGTGTCTCAGATCAACACATATACTATACCTTAGGGTACGTGTAATACATTGTTTGTTTTCAGTCTGACATATTTACATATTTCATATGTTCATCAATATGTACCTTTTGCTACCTAAATAAATAAATAAAATAAAAGCTACATCCTGGAAGTTCAGTAATTACAGCTGTGGACGGTTTCTACTTCTGTTAGTGCAGTAATTAATGACACAATGTTCACCAGGAATCATGGTTTACCATGTTTTAAGGATGAAAAAAAGCTTCAGGCTCAATGTAAATCATTGATCTATCACTGCTAATGATAATCAATGTGCTGAGTATAAACATCTATGAAAATGAATCAACTCAAAGGATTTGATATAACTACATGATTTTCAGGATCAGTTCAGTGGTTCAGTGGATTTCATTTGTTGTCGTGTATATTTTGGTTCATCTCGTCTCCTACAAAAAAATAATCTTCATAAAGGCTATTTAGTTTTGATGAAAAAGAAATTAAATCTGTTAAAAACATTGTCATTTTTGTCCAGGCAATAAAAATAAACTTCACGTTTAATCTTTTTGTTGTTTAACTAGCAAACACTTTATCTGTACTACATTAATGTTTATAATACCAGTGTTGGGAACGTTACTTTAAAAAAGTAATTAGTTATAGTTACTCACTACTTGATACAAAAAGTAACTGCGTTAGTAACTGAATTACTCTATAATAAAAGTAACTCATTACAAAAGAAAGTAACTATTTGCGTTACTGTTAAAAAAAATTAAGTTGCTCTATGTCAAATAATTCAGATTTTTTAGATGTGTGTGTTGTTGTGAGGTGCTTCATTAAATTTGAGTTGTTTACAACGAATGTGGACAAAGTCTTCACTCCTGGATATAATGAACACTTCACATGTACGTTCTTGTTTTTGACCATAATTAATTTAAAGCAGTGTTTGTATCGTTACCTTAAAAATGTCAACTTTTCATCAGATTGTTCCACGCTCGCCATCTCTGCTGATTCATCACATCTGTAGAGTGTGTGTGTACAATTACAACAATTGAACTCGATTACAATTCAATTACAATTACAACAGATGATTGCAATTATAATTACGCAATTACAATGATAATTGACCCCAATCCTGATCGATAGGCTGTCACCAGGAGGCTGCTCCACATGTCAGGTGAGAATGGAATGTAAATAAAGTGTCATGGCTGAGATGCTGTGGTAGTGACAGCAGCTGAAGGTCGATCAGCATAGACTCAGGTAGAAGATCCATGACCAATTACAAATTCAACATTCTGCCTCTACGGCTCCTTAATTAGACCCGTGGATATTCTCTGCTGATCAGTGAGCTTTGTGCTGCTCTGAGCCACCCAATCTTCACACAGTAATAGACTGTATTGATCAGACGTGGCTGCCAGGAACCATGTAATGAAAGACCAGAAGAAATGGAGATTAGCAGAGATGGAAACTGGTGAGCGCTGAGGGGGGAACATATTTTAGCTTTTAATCTCCGTATGTTTATTCTTATTTACAGAACATCAGTCCTAAAAGCATGCAGACTTGAAAACAGCTGGTTTTAGACACCACCACACATCTAAAACTCTAAAACACACCATGTCACATTATTCAGTTTGGCTCGGTTTGTAAACTGAAGTCCTGACCTTTTGGATTCAGAGGCAGCTGTTCAGTGCTCGATCACACACTGCAGGAGGCTTGTTAGCAAACATGCTAATGATGGAAAACATAGACAACCTGCTCGATTAGCGGTGCTCAAGGAATGGGTTTGGACAATGTCAGTAGTGGACTTGAATGTCTAAAGTTCTATCTAAAGGACTGGACAAGGAGTGTAAGCCTTCTGTCCTTTGGGGTTCCACAGGGTTCTATTCTGGGACCACTACACTTTCAAATGTATTTGCTTCCTTTGGGCTCTATTCTAAGGCCCTGTTTACACAACGTTTTGATTCTGTTTTTGTTTTTGTTTCCAAAAAGTTCCACATTCACACAGCAACGTTTTCAAAACAATCTCTGTTTACATGAGACCGCGTGGAACATAAAAAACGATGCAGTAAACATGCCAGGCCAATAGATGGAGATGCTGTTGTAACCCAGGTTAAGTGTTTATCAAAGTGAAAGTATGTTATAAATAGTAATAAAAAAGAAATAAATAAATTTGAAAAAAGAATTATTAAATAGGTAAATATGATAAAATGTTTTAAAACGTCTTTCATATTTTATTTATTTATAAGAATTTGTTAAAAGTTTAAAACTGTTAATTCGTGGGTTATTTGTTCAATCTACTTTAATAATAATAATAATTTAAAAAAAAGTGTATTTTCTTATTAAGCACGCAGCTGCGTGACCCATGTGACTAGCATCAGCCAACCGGATTGTTTCCCGGAAATGTACCTGCTAGGCGAGGGAGACATGCACGGAGCTGCTGCTGCTGCATAAAAAAGAGAAAAGGAGAACAGGCAGAAACATACACGGAGCTTCTGCAGAATAGAGAGCAGTGAGAACGCATACAGGCGGTGCTGCTGCGGGGAAGGAAGAAAGGAGAGCAGAAAACAAGTCTAAAAGTTGTTGGATAAGTATTTTTGCTTTCCAACCTGTTCCAGTGCGGAGATTGGTACCGTGATAAACGGGACTTGGTGAGTGAGAGGAATGTATTTATTTTTTTTATTTCATGTAAATGTAAAGCTATGGTAGCGTATTTATATTGTTTTGGTAAAATGTGAAGGTGTAAAGTGCATTTAAAAGCTAAATGAAGGCACAAACTCTGTTCGCTGTTCCGTCTTTCTGCTCGTGTCCGCCATTACGTGATGGCGGTGCTGCTTCAAAAAGCAACATTTATGGACAGAAATGCACATTATCGTTGTTTTAGAGCTACCCAGTGTTTTTATTTTATGTATTCATACCCATTTTATGTTGTGTATGATAGGCCATTTAGTGTGGGTTGAAAAATATCCAGCTAAAGTGAACTTTGAAGAAGACGTGTTTGAAACAAGATGGCGAGCCGCTCTCGAACCAGCCTTCGAACCACGTGGACCTTCTGAACTGTGCATCTGCTCGAGTGCTACGCCCTCTGCTGATTGGTGCATGGTTTTCATCTGAACTGGTAGGATTTACCCATACTTCTGCAACACTGCAGAGGATAAAGACTGAACTGAACTGCTAAGTCAGAGTGAAGGGAGAAGAGACTTTTTCTGTGAAATACAGATTTGATTCAGCCTTTTGCTGAATTCTTTTTATTTCTATTTTTTGTATTTTTATTTTCTAATAATTGTAAAAGGGTATTTTACAATTGTGTTTGTTGTAAACAAACTGTCCAACTTAAAAGGTACCTAAATGTGATTCAAACTAATTAGTTAGCTTATACTTTGAACCACTTGAATAAAAATAACTTGAATAGAAAATTAATTAAAAGGTTGCAACCAGTAAAACTAAAAATAGATCTGAAACTGAATTAAACACAAAAAGGGTTTAACAAAAAGGGATTCACACAAAATTGTGATTTTTCTATTGTATGTTTTATGTTGTCATTGTTGTATGTCCTTATTCTTATTTTATTTTTCTAATACAAGCCGGCTATTTAAACTTATCCTCTGGTCTGTGGTCTTTTACTTACATTTCTGTAGTGTTAAGCTGTGAATTTCTCCAGCAGTCGTACCTTACCAAATTCTTCTGGTCCATTCTTGTGTGATACACTATTAGATGATATTACCCTGTAATTACCCCACTAGGGCGTTACACTGTTTTGCAATAACACCAAATAAGTGAATGTGCAGAGACACTTCCACTGAACACAAGTAAGAGTAGAGCTTTATTCAGACCTACAAAGTCAGACCTGGCCTGGCACTTGAACTAGTTTGAATTCACCTCTGAGTGACACAGCGAGTGTTACCACTCCTATTTATTTGTATTGTTTGTTGGGTTTTTACAGCTCTCTGTTGCAGCTGTGGATGATTTTAAAGTGCTGCTGTAATGCAGTCATTTCTAATGGTAGTGAGACGTGTGCATGTGTTGGCAGACAGAGAGGATCAGTAGGAGGTGATTCACGGAGTGCATGTGATTAATCACAGCTGTCTTTTATTCTAGGGAAGTCTGCAGGAGGTAGCTGAGCTAAGCAAACCTGGACTGAGAGGAAGTGAAACGTCTGTGTCTGTGGCTGCAATGCAAATGTCACACTCCGTACTACACATTACAAACTTAATCACTATATACTGTCTACAATATACTATAGTATGATTAGCATGGTGAGTGTTCCCACTGAAGTATACTGCCAAGTTTCCCAAGATGCATTTGGAACCTACAACATTAAAAACCTTGTTCACACTGAGGCTAAATATCTCTGTTGATTCTCCACATCCTATCAACATGTACTCATTTCATCCATAGAACTCACATAGACACATTTCATTCACACATTTTCAGAGACCCTGCATTGGTCTACTGACTACACTTCCTGTTAACTTCAAAACAAGAGCCCTAGTTAAAAAAAAAAAAATGACAAGAGATGCTTTTATTTTGAAAAGGGGATGTTTGATTTTTAGCTTGAAGCCGGTGTGGTGTACTGGGATTGCATCGTACTGAGATTGTATATGCACATGCACACGACTGGAAAATAAATTTTTGCTACTTCCGCTGTGCTGAGATTGTTCATTCAGATTCAAAGTTAATGTTCAAAGTAACACATACATTACTTAATACACAATTTTAATGTGAATTACAACTAAGATACCATTTTAATCTCAGTATGACAATTTGCGCAGTACGTGACTGCTGTGTGCTCAGATTGTCTTACAATCTCAGTACGGTTACATTCAGCTCCCAATGCATCATGGGACGGTTGAGTATAAAAAACACTGATACCCAACCCTCTGTGGATCGTGACCGTATTTCAATATCGCAAATTTCTGGTGACCCCAAATCCATAATGTTTTTTCTAGAATATTTTTTTTTATAATGCGTAGTCAGAATTAATGACAAATTGCACCAGCTCAGATGTTATTATACAGTATTTTATTTTAACTAGATTTATTTATGAGAAAGTGAAAGTATATAATACAGTTGTTTGTGTGTCGTGTTTCAATTTATGTATATATATATATTTTTTTTTCAATCAGTATTTTTTTTAATCAATTACTAGACATTTCAGGTGACCCCATTTAAATTACAAGGTTGAAAAACACTGCGTTGAAGTGTGTGTCTGTCAAATGTTAGAATGGAATTAGTTTATATTGATGAGTTCATTTGTTGGCTAAACCCAATCAGGCCAGTGCTATCGTTCATATTCCTGTTATTTTAAACCGGTGGATAAATCAGGTTGTGGTGTTTCTGCTACAGATGAATGCTCGTGATATGAGCTTATCACACCGTGCACCTCTGCATCCGCTCATACACTGACTCTCATGTAGAGCTGATAAGACGCTGGGCTGGAATAAATAAGCACCTCTGCTTTAAATAAGTGTGGAGGACGTGGATCCCTCACTGACCTCATCAGCACATGAAAAGTCAGCCTTCGGCGACACCGTTTGAAATTGCCTCCCCTGCTCTTCACTTTTCAAAATTCTATTAACAACACTTTCATCTTTATTTCACCTCCGAGGGCTGGTCACCCTGTACCTGCTGACAGCACGGCTCCAAATCCCTAACGAGGACGGTGTTTTCCAGGCCGTAGCCAGCGATACACACTTAAACCTCACACAAAGTCTCTTTTATCAAAAGCACTCATTTTGCAGAGGGAGGCTGTGCTGAAGTCAGAGCGGTTTGACCCCATGCTAATGGTTAAATCCTCCAAAGGACTAATGACAGGTTTTTTAAATACTACATAATTCTTCACTGAGATAGACATACTTTTCATCTCATTTGAAAGCCTGTCACTTACTGTATGAGGTGAGGCTGAGAGAGAAACCTGGTGACTGAGGAGATATGACTGAGTGATGGGGTGAGGAGGAAGTGAACCAAGGAAAACCTTTGTTTCTCAAACACTCTGAATGTAAATGATGGCAGAAGATAGAGCCACATAACAATAATCCAGAAGAAATGACGGGGACAAACTCTACGGAAGCAGATTATGGCCAAACATTTTTGAGCAGATAGAGATTAAAGTTGAAATATCTAGAATAAAGTCAAAATGTTGAGTCAAAAGGTTGAGAATAAAGTTGCAATGTCAAGAATACAATTGAAATTTTGAGAATAAAGTTGAAATGTCGACTGAAGTTGAAATATCGAGAATGAATTTAAAATATCGAGAATAAAGTTGTAATATTGAGAATAAATTTGAAATGTCGAGAATAAAGTCGGAATGTCGAGAATAAATTTTAAATATCGAGAATAAATTTTAAATATCGAGAATAAAGTTGAAACATTGAGCATAAATTTGAAATATCAAGAATAAAGTTGAAATATTGAGAATAAATTCAAAATATCGATAATAAATTTAAAATATAGAAAATAAATTCGAAATATCAAGAATAAAGTTGAAATGTTGAGAATTTATTCAAAATGTCGACAATAATGTTGAAATGTCGAGAATAAATTTGAAATATTGAGAATAAATTGGAAATATTCAGAATAAATTCAAAATATCGAGAATAAATTTGAACTATTGAGAGTAAAGTAGAAATGTCGAATGAAGTTCAAATGTCGAGAATAAAATTGAAATGTTGAGAATAAAGTTTAAATATATTGTTGAGATTAAAGTACGAGATACAAATTTCAAAATACAAATTTTAGTGATTAAAAGATGAAGGTTTGCTAATAAAGTCAAATCTACGGAAGCTGACAAGGGCCAATTCACCATGTATGACAACAAACCAAAATATGTTTTTAATAATAATAATAATAATAATGATAATAATAATAATAATAATAATAATAATAATACATTTTATTTGTAGTGCACTTTACATTTGATGCCAAACCTCAAAGTGCTACAGGATTAAAACAATACAACACAACATATAATAAAAGACAGGACTAAAAAGAGGCATTAACTGTTAAAATAAGTTAAACTATAACTATAACTTGATGTTGGGTTTAATAACATAGATATTGTTTCTCTTTTATCTCATAAACACAGCTTTATAGTCTATATAAGGACTTTAAAGAGATTTTGATAAAAACTTAATGTGGAGGAAATGAAAAAGAACTGTTGTCATATATGGTGAATTGGTCCTAGTCAGCTTCTGTAGATTTACCTTTATTTCACATACCAACTTTAATCATGATAGTGTCTTTTTAGTATATTTTCAAAATGTTGTCTCTAATCTCGACTTTATATTTCAACTTCATTCTTGAAATTTTGACTTTATTCTGGATTTGCTCAAAATTATTTTCTTCATCAAAATTGTCCCTAATCCTCTTCTGTACATACACAGCTCAGAAAAATACAAGGAATACTTTCACACAGTGGTTTCCAACCAGAGGTACAGGTATCCTGAGGGGTACTTGGACAGATCCCTGTGGGAAACATGTACTTTTAATTCCTAACATTTTAAGCTAAAACCTTGACATGCACACAGAACTTTCCTCATCAACTGATAATAAAATGTTGCACAACTCTTTAAAATACATTAGAAGGTGAAGTTCAAAATCTGAGGTTAATGTTTTAGCAGACACAGTAAAAGGTTCAGATTAAACCACTAACATAAACAAACAATGCATTAAATGAACTAAAGAACAAAAAAAAATGTAATTCCAAGTCAATCACATTTCTTTTAAATTAACGTGTCCAATAAAAAGCATCAACCCTGACTGTGGATAGTTTTCACTTTGATGAGACAACAAGTGGAAATGACCTTCATCAAGGAACAGTTTCTACAAGAAAAAATAAACCAGAAGAAATGGTGGTAATGATTATCACACAATGGAGAAGAAGAAAGCTGGGTTTCCATTACAGACTTTCACAAAATAAAAGCGATATTTCTAAATGTCGACAAAATATGATTGTGCTTTGAACGTGTTTCCATTGAACGTTGCTTTGGGCTGGAGCCTCACAACCAGGGCTTTAAATGAACATTTAGATCACCAGTCAGCTTGGTAGTAGATAGTTACTAGACAACCAGATTTTACACCAGCCAATTTTTTCTCAGCGAAAATAATAAGCATTTATGTTTCTTTAAAAATACTTTATTTTAGTTGAGTTGTAGAAATACATGAACATGGTAAATAATGTAAACATTTCATTTAAAAACAATGTTGTAACAATGCCTAAAAGGTGCAATACAGTATGGAACGTTGGCTGTGTTGGAGAAGTGAACCTTTTATAAAGTATATTCTCATAAAAATTGGATCCCTGGAACACTGTTTGAAGTATAGAATGAATAGAAGTAATCAGTACTAAGAATGACATGTACTGTAGATATTTATTTTTTTACTAGCATGCATGCTTAATGTAAACAAATCCCACTCCCCAAAAACTGTATAGTGTCTATTTTAAAGGTGAGCAAATGGTCAAAAACCAGCCACTCACAACTCGACGTCCAAGTTCTTCTGCTTTTCAGATCTTCTTTCATCTTAATGGTTTTCAACACCCGATAAATATCTCCATGTTTGTTTGTTTTTCCTAATTTTACAACTTCATTTCTGCTCCTATTGTTTGTTTGGCACCGTTCTGTTCTTCTTCTCCGATAACAATAATCATGCCAACATAAGCACGTAGCCAATTGTTGAACGACATAGTGTTCATGGGAAATGTAGGTTTAGTACAACAAACAGTGTTGCCAAATACACATTTCGTTTTAAAGTCTAAACACAAACAAAAACCTTTAAATTTCTTGGCAGAAAACAGCCCAATCTGGCAACAATGACTTTGCCAATGACTGCCGATTCAAACAGAGGCCAGGTGTTTCATGATTCACCAGGCAAAATGGCTAGTAATGCTACAATGTTGCCCACCAAAGTCAATTTTTACCCACATTTGGCAGGTTGGTGGGTGTTTAAAGCCCTGCTCACAACTCCCGTGAAATCTCATCCTGTGAAACTTTGGCGCAGGAGGGCGGACGCCCCAAACCTCCTTATAACACTTTGTATTGCTTTGTGGCAGTAATAATAGTTGAAGTATGACGCTAAGAAATGTTCCCGTCTCTTCTTCTGTCCACACGTACCTGTGACGTGTATTTGCGGAAAAGTGTTTCCATTGCGCTTTTGCAACACATTTCAATATCGAAACATCTGAAATTCCTCCTCATGAAAGCGTAAAAACGTTTTTGCGATATTTGAGTGTTTCTTTATTTTTATTTGGGGGTTTCCATTACCAGTTTTTATTGCACTATTTAGATGTGCATTTCCGAGGGTAATGGAAATGCAGCTAGTGACAGCCTGTATCCAGGCTTTTTGTCTCTTTCTCCTCAGCTCAGCTGGTTAAGGTGTATGTTGTGTCTATGGTGCGTTTCTCAAACATCTGACCACAGGTCTGTGTGCATACAGTAGGTGTGTGGGAGTGAGATCATTATGGTGATTTGCTCTGTCTCTGTTTTTGTTTTGACTTTGTCACCTGAAGAGAAGCCTGAGCAGAGATATTTACAGGTTCTCCCCAAAAATGTTTCAAATGTGATGTTTAAAAACAATATAGGCCTATTCATATTAAAAAAGGGTGTTTTAAAATGTGTAAAAGAGCAAAACTGCACACTTGACAGTTAAAACGTATACTTTTCTTTTTAAAATGTATGTGTGTGTGTGTGTGTGTGTGTGTGTGTGTGTGTGTGTGTGTGTGTGTGTGTGTGTGTGTGTGTGTGTGTGTGTGTGTGTGTGTGTGTGTGTGTGTGTGTGTGTGTGTGTGTGTGTGTGTGTGGTATATATGGTCTCTGAGGGGGGCTCTTACTCCCACACTTTGAAAACCCCTGATTTAGTTTATGACACACAGATGTTGTTTAAGATTGGGCATCACACACATGGTGTCGTTTTCCTCTTTGAAATGTGACAAACATCCTAAAGTCAAAACTCATACTTGTGTTGTTCATATAAACAAAAACTACATTAAAGAAAATGCGGAAAAAAGCTAAAAAAAACATTAACATAGTCCAAAAAAAAAGGCTGAGCCGATGCAAAACACTGGCCTGGAATCAACTGGAGGTTCTATTTCAAATCAAGTGTTTGTGTTGGTGTTTAATGGTTCACAACCAGTGGTTGTAAAAGTCTGGATTAAGTCCCTCCATGCATCAGGGAAAGCTTTTTATCAAAGTGTGTGTCGCGATCGATCCTGACGTGTAGAAAAGCATCAAACACATCCAAGCCTTCCTCACCTGCTGTAATTACTTTTCTTCCTCATTGTGTCTTTGTTGTGTTCAGTGTGTCCAGGTAATGAGTGTCAGTGTGTCTGTTTCACATACAACTGATGGAATCTCACAGAAACATCTCAACCCAGCACAGATGGGGGGGCACCTGCTCCTCCTGACCGCAAATGTAGGTTTAAAATCCACTTTTTACGGCATTGTTCTGTGAGCTTTTTACATAGCTGACCCCCCAGCTGACCTTTACGGTAGTGTTACTGCTGTTGGTAAACGGGAGCCTGGGCTCCCGAGGCATTCTGGGTAATGCAAAATAAAAATAAAGCTGTTCTCATGAGGCACACAGTCACCGTTTCCTGATTTATACACAACATTGGCGACGAGGATGGAGTTTTTTTTCAGTTTCACCACTTTCTCCGTTCCTCGCTTTGCCGGGCGAGCCGCCGATCCCATGGCGACTCATTGGTTTGAGTCTTTTGAGACGTTTATCGCCGCTAGCTGATGCTAGTGACGCTAGGCTAAAAGCCCTGCTCATCCACAGCCTGGGAAATGAGGGAGAAATTCCACACGCATGTTGCTTTGCTGGCTGGACATTTTGCTGCTCCATCATCTTTAGACAGCGCCAACAGAAACTCGGTGAGTCCGTCCATCAGTACCGATGCTTAGCTAGTGTTTGCAAATTTGAACACCTGGAAGACGAGTATATTCGGGATCAGTTAGCCAAACACACAGCTGATCACAAACTTCGTGAGAGACTGCTTATGGCACCGGATGATACAACTCTGTCTTAGGCAGTGGAAATGGCGTTTCAGCTTGAGTCGGCTGCTCAGCTAGCTTCGCGGCTAACGGCTACAGGCCCGGCACCTTCTCTCTCCACTCCGCTGACACAGACCCCGGCAGACCAGGCTCCCGGCCCCACTTATCCTAACAATAAGCTTGAGGTTAACGTCGCGGGACACCAGGGTGCCTCAGCACACCGACCATGCGGGAACTGTGGCACATCCTCCCACGCCACACATGCACCAGCCTGCCCAGCCACAGGACAGAGATGTCAGCGCTGTGGTAGACTCAATCACTTCACTAAAGTGTGCCGCTCAGCACCTACTCCCATAAGAGCCCAGCGCCGCTCATCCCGCCCATCGAGCCCAACCACCATTCACTCTGTGGGCGCCAACAATAAAACTTTCACCTGGTGCACGGTGGAGCTGGATGACATGTGTTTACCACTGCTGCTGGACACAGCTGCCTCCAGGTCTCTTCTCAGTGAGTTCACAGTCCGGCAACTCTTTCCCGGACGCACTATCAGGGCGGGAGCAGAGGAGCTGTATGGGTATGGACACACTAAAATTAACATGATTGGAACAGCTACCTTTTTCGTTCGTTACGGCTCCAGGGTCCTCCCAGCATTTACGTTCCAGGTGTCCCGACATGGTGCCAACCTCTTTTGACCTGTTCTGCGCCCTGGGTTTCTCCATCACTGACAACCTGGGTTCCACCATCCTGACCGTGACCACGCCATGGCAGCAGCGCTGGCCATCACTTTTCACTGGGCTGGGCTGCCTCACTGCCTTCAACCACCTACCGCTCATCGACCCAGCCGTGAAAACTGTCATCCAACCTCTGCTTAGGCGACCCCTCACTTTGCGTTATGATTTCATTGGCGAGCTGCAGAAACTGCTGGATGCCGGCATCATCGATCGAGTCGACGCCTCGCCCTGGATCTCCAATCTGGTGGTGGCAAAGAAGAAGACCGGCGGCCTCCATCTTGTGTTGACCTCAGACAGGTAAACAAAGCGGTGGTCCCAGACAGATACTCACTACCCACAGTGGAGGAGCTCTCTGCACAGTTTCACGACTCAATAGTCTTATTAAAGCTCAACCTTTGCCAGGGCTTCCTGCAGGTTCCCCTACACCCTGATAGCTGCAACCTCACCGCCTTTATGACCTACATGGGGGTCATTCGTTACACCCGGATGCCCTTTGGACTCAGCTCAGCTCCCAGCTGCTTCCAGAAAATCATGGCCACCATCTTTGCAGGCATCCCAGACGTAGTTGTGTACCTGAACGACATCGTGGTGCACGGAGCAACATCCCTCCTGTAAGACGACCGTCTTTCCAGGGTGCTGGATGTGCTCGCCGGTCACAACCTCACGCTGAATGAGTGCTACTTTGCAGCTCCGGTGATTGAGTTTGTGGGATTGCGCCTGACCGCTGAGGGCCTGAGTCCGCTGCACTCGAATGTCGATGCGGTCCTGAGCCTGCCTGAACCCTTTTGCCCGGCGCAACTATCATTGTTTCTGGGGATGACTGCTTATTATTTACGTTTCCTTCCCTTCTACTCTGAAAGTACTGCACCGCTGCGTGCCCTCCTAAAGCAAGATGCACCCTGGGTCTGGTCTCCTGCATGCTCTGCTGCAGTCTGCCGGCTCAAGTCTCAGCTGACCTCCCCACCTGTACTTGCCCACTTTGACCTTGAGAGCCCCACTTTCGTGACCTGCGACGTCTCCAACACAGCGGTCGGCGTAGTCCTGTCTCAATCCTACCATGAGACTGAGCATCCAGTGGTGTTCGCTTCGAGGGCGCTCACTCCAACGGAGCAGAAGTACTCTGTGGGGGAAAGGAAGGCGCTGGCCTGCATCTGGGCACGTGACGGTGGCACATGTACCTCTATAGTCGACATTTCACTCTACGGACCGACCACCAGGCCCT
Organism: Gouania willdenowi; assembly: GCF_900634775.1. Classification (NCBI taxonomy): domain Eukaryota; kingdom Metazoa; phylum Chordata; class Actinopteri; order Blenniiformes; family Gobiesocidae; genus Gouania; species Gouania willdenowi. The sequence goes on along the minus strand of NC_041064.1, from coordinate 36,190,430 downwards.
CACAGCCCTCCTGGTTACAACCGGATCGGGCCACAAACCGCTGCACCTTTATCGGTGGTCTGAGAGGCTACAGGCATACAACTTCACCACATAGTTTACCCCAGGCAGGGAGAATGTTGTGGCGGATCTCCTCTCCAGAGCCACACCCACTTATGCACCAGACACCAACCAGGACTCCTCGGAACCAGAACTGATCCTCCTGCTCCACACGTCCCTCGAGGCACCTGTTTCCCTGAAAGACCTTCAGTCGGCAGGTTTGCTCATAGTCTCTGTGTTCTAGGAGCGTCTGTGTCTGTTTCATCCCTTTCTGACATCCAGGTTGCTTCCTCTTTTCTGCTGAGTCAGCATTTCAGTTCATATTCATTCAGTCAGAATATCAATGTCTGTAAGCAGATATGTGTGTGTTTTCCCTGCATTCATCGATCAGGTCAGTAACGGCTGCAGACTTCAATTTTCACTGGAATCGCTGATCTACTCATTTCTCTCATATTTTCATCAATAACACATGTTTTATTCCCACAAAAAACAGAATGCAAAAACACAAAGCTGTCATAAAGTGGATCGGCATTGACAACCTAAATGGTTTAGAAGGATAGATTGTAACACCTTTGTGGAAAGTTCGGGTTTTCATTGATCTCCTGCAAGAATCTATAGCTTTAAATATTATATAGTAGAAATAAATACTGAAAGATGTAAAACAAAAATGTGAAATCAATTTATATTACATTTCCAAATAAATCCACTGGATTTGCCTGCTGAAAATAAGTCAAGTCATATTATATTCATAGAGCACATTTCAAAACAACAGTTGACCAAAGTACTGTACAGAGGTTATAAAAAAGAACATAAAATAAATAAAAATACAGATCAAAAACATTGAAAACATTACAGTTTTCCCAATTCTTAATATAATTTACATGATATACAAATATTTTAAGTGCCAAAAAACACAGTGACTAGGAAAATATTGTTTACCTCCTCCCTAAATCAAACAGTGATTTCTTAAATGATTTCCTCACTCATTTATCCTCCCTTTCATTCACATGGACAACATCAATCTCCCTTTTACCAGAGATTTTACATCCTGTTTAGATAGTTTTGGTCTTCAGCAACATATTAACACTCCCACCCACTTAAAAGGTCACATTTTTGGATTAATCTGCTGCTCTGGTGTCACCCCTCTTTACTGTAAAGCTGATGAACTCCCCATAACTGATCATCTTCTGCTCTCATTCAATGCTGATCTCACCATTACTACCACTAGGCTCATATCATTCCGTAACATTAAAAATATAAATCCTAATACCTTCATCTCCAGTATTGACCACCACCTGGACATAAATACATTTTCCACCCCTGATGACCTGGTTATGTATTACAACACTATTCTCCCTGGCTTTGCTAAAATCCATGTCTGTTTCATTCTCCACTCCAACCCCCTGGTTCACACATGATCTCCGGCTCATGAAAGCCAGAGGTCGTCAACTCAAGCGCCTCCATAAAAGAACTCACCTCACTATTCACAGACATGTATAATAACCACATCCTCCAGTACAAAGACTCCATTGCTCAAACTAAATCTGAATATTATTCCAGTTTAATCAGTTCAAATAAAAATAACTCCAAGTCTCTGTTTTCTCTCCGGCATTAATCCATCTAATGAGCTTTGCATGTTGCTCTTAGAATTAAAAGCAATGACTCCTAAAATTATATATATATTTGTTTTATTTATTATTATTTTTTTTTTCTTTTAATTTCTCATGCTTCTCTGGTATTCACTAATGACTTATTAGACACATTTATTACAGACTTTACATTATTTAACACTTTATAAACAGTGTATATTTGTGGAGCTTGTGATTGGATGATTTTTCATGGTGACTTACGTCGTTCCTTCCGCTGTTGTAGACGTTAAAATCTCAGTTATTAATCTAACAGAACGTGTAACTGTGTCACATCCTGATGGTCTTTATGAAGATAAACTCTATGTTATATTTTACAACGTATTTACACCAGTTTTTTGTCTTTTTCACGTGAATGTCTTCATCCATCTCTCTTCTGAGTTGTCTCCGGGTTTGTTGCCGCTGTCGACACTAGGGATGTAATGATTAATTGTATGGCAGCTAAAAATCGATTCATGGCTATCACGGTTCACATCGATACTCTGAAAATTCAATTGCAGTACATTTTTTAAACAGCAGAGGCGCTATATATTTATTATATTTAATATCTGTAATATGACGTGAATATCTGTAAAAGTCACGTTTTTCTATTATCTCTGTCTGCTAGTGCATAGCACTTAAAGTCTAATAAGGCACAAAATACATTTTCAGTTGCACTTTTAAAAAGAAAAAGAACTATTACGCAGTTTTGCATTGTTTACTATAGAACCAGAATTTAAATTAATAGGCTTCTTCTTCATTTGTATTATTCCTTTATTTATTTCATTAAAGATTTATTTTTAGTTAAATTACATTGTTTTGAATAGTTTATCAAGGGATTCTTTTGACAATGAAAAATAAAAGGAAAATAGTACAGTATTTTCTAAAGGACTATTTTTCAGTCATTTGTCTACAGTCTCATTTCTTAAATAAATCATGAGAGAATCATATCGTGAGTCCAGCATCGTGAATCAAATCGTATCGGGAGTTGAGTGAATCGTTACATCCCTAGTCAGCACTAATCTTGCGAGAACTGCCACTCAGGCCATTTCAGGTGGCAGTTATCTCGAGGCTAATGACGGCGTTCAGTTTAGTAAGGCACCTTTTAATTAATATTACAATAAATCACGATATATTTACGGGAAAATACTAATACAGGACAATGGCTGTACAGAGGGGTAAAATACGGGAGTTTCCTGGCTAGAACAGGATACTTGACAGGTATGGCTATTTAACGTCAGATCAGGAAAGACTTTAGCGATGAAAATGACTGTCCTTGTTCACCTGTTTAGTCTGTGTTGTGTGTATTTTGTCTTCATGTTTGAACACTAAACTCACATTTACTCCTGTTGAGTTTTAGTCCCTTCTTTCATACATAGTCCTTCATTCTGTCCAGCTTCTCATTGACCTTTGTAACCGTCCTTCAGTGTTGCAATGTAGCAGGTCTGAGCTTTTAGCTTTAAGTCCATCAGAATCTATCAAAGGACTCGTTCTGCCGCCGTGTGTGACACTGAAACATGTTTGTCTGGTGTGTTTCATTCTTCTTTAGAAAGTGTTGAACATCCACATCTTTCACTAGAGCTGAACTAAAGAAAGATCTAAAAGGCTTTAAACTATGGCATCCTCCCTGCTCTGCACTAATGCATTCTGGGATAATAGCAGTTATTCTTCCATCAGTTGTGGAGGATTCACTCTCTACTGTGAGCTCTGAACATGATGTTTATTGATTGATTCATTCCTGTTCATGGTCTCAGTTGTCTGTCGGTGTCTCCAGCGCTCAACGTGCACGAGGTGGTAAAAAAGACAAAAGCGTGAACAGCTGACACACATTTCTGTCTGTCTGCTGGCAAAGGAGGGCGTGGCATAGCGGCGCTGGTGTGATGAATGATGGGAAGAAAAGAGCTGCAGACAGACGAGGTCCAGTTTTAGCCCCGCTAATTCAGATATCAAATGGACACACACACACACACACACACACACACACACACACACACACACACACACACACACACACACACACACACATATCCAGGAAGCATAAACTCAGTGTTTTTCTCCTCAGTTAAAAAGCTTTATGTGATCAAATGCAGCTTTACATTTAAAACCAACTGTTTAAAATGCCTTTGCCACTTGAGGGAGTCAAGTTCCATATTTTAAACACATGACAGGGTTGAGTCAATAAGAAAATCAAAATGTCATATTTATTAGCCTGTAATGATGCATGAAATAAAAACAGTAGACATGTGACTGCAGCCTGACCCCAACAAAACAATGGACATGTTATGAATCAGTTTAAAACAACTGGAGACGTGCAGACAGGGATTTATACAAATGTGGCCTTAAACCTTCAAAATATACTTATTAATTAATGAGTAATCAGCTGCTGCTGAGATACTCCCACCCAAATGTCCTTCTAATCTCAGGGTTTGTGTGTTTTAAACAGTCCGTGATTACGCTCTAACTTCATCCACCAGAGCGTGTCAGTGCACTGTTTAAGGGAGAGTAAATGTCCATTAGGAGAGCTCTTCTTCTCTGCTTCATTGTCAACTACCAAACCACAAAGTTGGAACCGTCACAGATTTTTTTGCGGGTTACAACAGTTTTTATCCTGTTTCTGTAAACAAAAAAAGGCTTGCATCTGCATCTTTAATTTTTACTGATCATATAGAGTAGGGGTGGGGTACTAGAGGGCCTGATTTCTGAGACAACACACCTGGTTGAAACCAACGTGTTGTCATCAAGCTCTGCAGAAGCAGATAACGAGCCATTCATTTGATTCACATGTGTTGAACCACATCTAAAAGCTTCAGGAATCAGGCCCTCGAGGTCTAGGGTTAGTCACCCCTGATTTAGATCAACCAAAAGCAGCACAAGTTGTCATTTTCACTGAAAAAGCTGCTAAATGATGTAAAATCGGGCTGAATATTTCACTTCAATAGAAAACAATGAGATGTTTACAGGCAGTGGGGCCGTGTGACATCATCAATCACGTGATTTCAAGATGGAGGAACACAGGCTCTGAAACTGTAAAGTAGTCCTATATTAAAAGGAAATTAAAAGTGATGGACTGGCGCTCTGTCCAGGGTGTACCCCCTCCTAACGACCATAGAGAGCTGGAGAAAGGCACTAGCAAACCCCCATGACCCTGAAAACAGAAACAAGTGGGTCAGAAAATGGATGGATGGAAAAAAAATATGGTGCAAAATTATGTGTTTTGTTAGACATAGATCTTCTAATAAGGACATTTTAAAGAGGTTTCAGGCCACCATTTCTGTCAAATCAAGTATTTATGGCTTTATTTATTTATTTATTTATTTTTTACATTTTATTTATTGTTTATTTGTGTTATGCAACAGTAACATCACATTGATCACATTTATTCATGCTTCTTTCACTTCTTCCATGTGGTATTAATAATAATAATAATAATAATAAAACTAAAAGTTGCCACTTAAAATATCAAGGCTTCACTTTCTGTTTAAAAATTTTATTTCTTCACAAAGCAGTTTGTGCTGCTACAGATGTTCACTTTACTGACTGAACGATGACATTATCATCACCAAACTCCATCCCAATCAGCATAAAAATATGAAAACAGATTTATTTTCACCTCTTAACTCTGAATTCATGAAATGTTGTGAAATATCTGCATTTGCTGTAATTCAACAACACTATTTGTCTTTTCTTCTCTTCCGCTCAAAAGATGGTCTTCATTATTTTTCCACGTATCGTCAATAATAATAATAATAATAATAATAAAATCACTCGCCACAAGTGGCCCTCACTCACATTACAAAAAAAAACACAAAACAAACACAAAATAATTCCAAAAGCACACGAAACAACAACAAAAACACACAAAATGACAACAAAACTACACAAAAGGGCAAAAATTTTAGTCCACAAAACACACAATATTAGTCAATTAACAGATAAAACAGAATAAAAATGCTCAAAATTATTCTAAAATCACACAAACTAATGACAAAAGCACATAAAATATAAAATAACACAAAGATATACAAAATGATAGCCAAAACACACAAAATTACTCCATTAACAGATTAAATGACAGAAAAATACACAAAATTATTTTTAAAAACACACAACATGACTCTAAAATCACACAAAACGACAACAAATGCACATAAAATATTTAAAACAAAACAAAAGGACAACAAAATTTACTTTGGAACATTTGGAACTGTTTAAATGAACAGTGACATGTTGATTATCAGCTAAAATCATCTGCATATACAATATATGTCAGTTTACACTTCTAACAACTGTCCTGATGTTAATGCTGTGGTTATAAACACACACACACACACACACACACACACACACACACACACACACACACACAGACACACACAGAGCAGGTTATTGATGTATTTCACTGTATTAACACTGATAGCCAGTGTTTAGAACATGTTAGAACTCTAAGTAGAATTAATGAGGCTGCGATGGAACATAAAGAACGTTCTCCTCACACAGTGAGTTCACCTGCTGATGAGAACACAAACAACATCCATCTTTTATTAGACACAGCTGTTTTTCACAAGGAGGGCGAGGGCGCAATGGTGATGGTGGCAGAAATGCATGCATTATTCACACACACACACACACACACACACACACACACACACACACACACACACACACACACAACTGCCAGTTTGCTGACAGGGCAAATATAAAAAAATATATAAATTCATGAAAAAAGGTGTTTTTAAAAAAAAAAGTTGTATGTTTTTGGAGCTGCATGGAGTAGAATGGAAGGAGGAAACATAGTGTTACTGAAACAACACATTTAGTTTCCTCTGCATGAGAGAACAGCAGCAGACTGAATGATCAAACATCATCATAAGAAACACACATTTCTGCTCATAGAGTCCAGTTCCAGGTTGGATTTTCATAAAACTCATGCATTTATTTGTTTTACTTCATTGAAAGTTATTATTATCTTTTTTCTTTTTATAATAATTAGGCCTGTTGATATTATATGACCACAATAAAACATGTTGTGTCGTTTTTAAATGCATTTCTTAACCTTAGGCAATCTGAAAACTGCTCAACAACAAAACTGTTTTTTATTTAAATAATAATAATAATAATAATAATAATAATAATAATAATAATAAACAACAGAAATGTGTTGGGGAGTCACTTTGTTAGAGTTTTTGGACAAAACACAATATATATATATATATATATATTTATATATATATCAATGAATTGTCTCATTTTAAGATGTAAATTGGTGTATATTATGAGAAGATTAATGTATAGAAATAAATTACAGTACTCAGGTTTCTCTCCAGTGCTGTTGAGCGTAGGGGCCCCTGATGTTGTAATTTTGCTCCCCTACTGAGCGATGGCGCCCCCTACGCTTTGTTTTTTCTGTTTTTTTGTTTTTTTTTTAATTGGTACCTCTTAATAATTGTTGCACATTCAGACACAAAAGTGACTTCCAAGCACTCACGGGTTGTTTTAACTCTTTTTAATCTGCATTACCGACAAACTCATACATCAGTCTTTTTAATACAGGCGATCTGCTCAGATGTTCCCGTCTGTACCTGAGGACCCTGAGGACCACTTAGCTGCCCTGGATGCTGCCTGTGCACCGTCCAATATAAACAGTGTAGCTTCAATCAGACGTAGTGTGTAGCGCACATTAAGCTTTACGTCATGTTTATAACTCAACAGATGACGGATGTGAAACGTGTTCGGGTTTAAAGCGACATCGGCTTCATTCTGGTCGGACGGGTTTGGCCCGAGTTCTCCTGGGCCGGGTCTTCTTTTTTGACCTGATTAAAACTCTAATGTGTGCATCCTCTGCTCGTGTGTGTGTGTGTGTGTGTGTGTGTTTGTTCCAATATTACTGCGGGTCCCACATAATACCTTATTGAAATTTGAAAAGTGCATCTTCGAATCAAATGTTTTTTCTTGTCTCTAGGACCTACATACAGTATGTATATATATATATATATATATATATATATATATATATATATACATATACACCAAGATGACTAACTCTATAACTAAATTTTTCATCACTTTTACCTATTGAATAAATAACTTTTAACTTTAAAGTAAGGCTGGAACAAAGATATAAACAAAAAAAAAAACTAATTTTGGTTCTCAGAGAGTTATAAATATTCCACGCTGATGGTGCTCACATGATTCTTCTATGCTGTGAAAACTTCCTGCTGAGAACCCTGGTACTAGATATTATAAGAGGAAGGATCATATAAGTCTATGTTTCCGCCGACTACTTTTGGAGCTCTAATTATTGTTTTTATTATGATTTTCTCATTGTAATAAATACACTGCTGATGTTCGAAATGAAAAACGAAATCAATCAAAATCAATCAATATGGACTGTAGGTCGAGCAGGTTGACTTCTAACCAGAAGGTTAATGGTTCAATCCCACACACACACACACACACACACACACACACACACACACACACACACACACACACAGCTCGATAGGAACAAAAATAAAATGTTGATTAACAAACGATCTGACTGCAGAATAATGAGTTTATTGGGTTGTTTTTACAGCTTCTGTCTTCTTAGGGCTCATTTTCCTCCTTCAGAAACCACCAGAGAGTTCCAGTTAAACCAGCAGGAAGATGTGGGAGGTTGTAAATATTAAGCATTCCTTCGGAGATAATTGTGTGCTATTTTTTATTTCACCAAAGAAAAGCACAGCTATATATACTTTGTTTAATAGTTTTTTTGTTGCTCCTGATGAACAGTTCTACTAAAGCTTTGACTTTTATGTTGTGAATAAACTGTTCTAAGATAAAGATGGACAACAACTGGGATACATTTACATAAATGTGCAGTGAGAAGTAGGAATGAGTGGATACTTTAGGGACTGTTGTCAAATTAGGCCTCATGTGAATAAGGTGATGGACAAAAATTTGAGCAGTTAATAATAATTATAATAATAATTAATATTACATTATATTAGAGTCAGAATGTTGCTCAGTTTGAACCTCGCTGTAAAATATCTATCATTATTACATTATTTCTAATGTAACACTGGGTTTTATATTCATTAAAATAACTGAATGAGAACAACGCTGACTCAGCAGAATAAACTCGTGTTCGACTGGTCAGGAGCAGGCTAACTCTATCAGGGTAGATTTATCCAAGATAACTGAACAATCCTGACCAAATAGGGTTTATCTAAGTTTTGAATATAATAATTCTTCTAACTTTTTTTCCCTCAATGAATAAACAATGTTTGTTGTCTTTTTTGTGTTTTTGTTTGTTTTTCTGTCCTGGGCCTAAACTATGAAACTGGATGACCTTTCATCATGCTAACTTCCTGGATTTATTCCGTGTTTCCTGTACTATAAAGCTGGCTAACGTCTTACGTGGATAAACCACCATGGTAACTTAGGCTTAACGCCTAACCTGGTCTGGATCAGATCACAGGATGTAACGTACCTGGTCACATGACCACTTCTCTCTGAGTAAACATGACGCGGTACGTGTGGACAGAAGAGGAGACCCAGACATCTCTTATCATTAGACCTATTAAAGATTAATGACACATTAGACGTGAAACAACAAAGGAGTACAGAAGTCTCACGGGATGAGATTACACCTGAGTTAACAGGCTCCGCCCCCAAAACAACCTTCAATTGAAACACCTTCAAACACACATTAGACTTTGTAGGAATATTAGAATTATCACTTTTATTTTGAGAGAAACTTAAATGTAAACAGAGCTAGAGACTGCACCTTAAACGAGGCGGATAGGTGAATAGAAACACTACTGTAGTACTGTACTGTACTGTTTATTCTCCCATGAATAATATGGTTTAATCTCACTAATTTAAGCATTAACACTCATCCATTCTCTGCCTACATTCATTTCTTCCTGCTTTTACTGCAGCAACAGTTTTTGGTCTGAATTATGGAACCAAAGTAAACACACAAAAATACACAAAATGACAGTAACATACACAAAAAATAACTAAAATAATAAAACTCACTAAAAACACAAGATGACTACAGAAGTAGCCAGAAAAAATAAAACTATTAAAAAAAGCCATTCACAAAAATCTTTGTTAGACAATTTTTATTAAAATTACATTTCCCCATGTTGTTAACATTGCTACAAACATGACGCACATCTGCACAAAGTCCCTCTGCAACTTTGTAGTTGGTTCCGCTGTCGTGACTGGACAACGTTACAGCAAATTATATATTTAAAAGAAAACAAAAAACTAAGGTTACCATTTATTTTGAAATGTGAGACAAATAACAATCATAAAAATCATACGTATTATAGACTTTTGAAACACTGATTTAAGACATTTTAATGACAACTAAGGCCTGATTTTTAGATTCCTGATTTTTTTTAAAGACTTCTGAAGGATTCGTAGGAACCCTGGTTTACTACCGATAGGACGTGAATGCTCATTGACTTTTGTCAAGCACCAAATCGTAAAACACCCAAAACAACTCTGTGAACACTGATCGTTCTAAAGTTCAACACTGAGAAGAAAAGGAGCAGAGGTCCAGAATCCTCTCAGAACATTGTGGGTTACAGTATGATCAAAGGTTAGAATGGATTTATGGATTTGTTCATTCGTTTTTCATTATGGAACAAAAACATGAAAAACGAAAACATAAAAACACTCATTATTTGATATTTGTTTCCAAAACCAAAATGAAAAAACGGAAAATGCCTTGTTTTTCAAATTCCAGCTCTTTTGCTTCGGTACAGAAAACAAAAAACGGAAAACGAACACCTTTATTCGTTTTCTTCATTGATTGGCTAAAGTACGTGACCCGGAAGTGAAGCGTTACACATTCTGTGATATCTTTAGCTCTGCAACACTTAGGAGTCTCTAAATCCTCCTAAATGTCTGTGAGGACGTTCTGTGTTCAACACCAGCTAAAGCGAAAAAGACACGTTTCAGATGCACAGTTAGAAGCAGCGATCTTATCATGCCAAACTGCTGTTAGCATAACCGTTAGCGTCGAGTACACTTCCGAGTCACGTACTTTAGCCAATCGATAATGGAGAAAACGAATGAAGGTGTTTGTTTTTCGTTTTTTCGTTTTCTGTACCGAAGCAAAAGAGCTTGAATTTGAAAAACAAGGCATTTCGTTCAAATGAATGAATGATACACAGAATCAGAAACGCTAAACAATGCTCTACTTTTGGTCAATAGTGATGATTTTTATGAACAATAAACAGTCCTAAAACAAATAGAGCGTATATGATCCCCCACAGGCTCTGAAAGCAGCTAAAGCAGGAAGAGGAAGGAGAATGAATTCATGCATATGATATCATCACTGAAGACCAGAATAAAAAATGTATGCAGCAGAGTTCACAGTTAGGAGTGAGGAAGAGGAGGAGGAAGAGGAGGAGGAGGAGGAACATCTGGATTCAAAGCCTCTGAAAAGCCCCGACTCATCACAAACAACATGTAATCGTTTAACAAATTAAATTTTCTCCCTCAGAATCAGAAGCTGAGCTTCACAGGAGACCTTTCCCTACGTGCACATTTTACCCATTAATCACAACCTGAATGAAAGTTAAGTAAATCACTTTTCTCTCTTTTGTTCAACACAACATTTTCCAGCTGCTGAGGGAGCGAGCGCTTCATGCCATTTGCATTTCAAAGCCAAGGTTTCCCAGTTTTACTCAGAGGTGTGCGTAGCATTAACAGGAGCTTTTAATGAATGCATGAAGATTAGACAAAGAAATAAAAAGCACACAACATGTTAGGATTAGGAACTCTAGCCACTCCCTGATACTTAGCAGTAAAAACACAATGGATTATTCTTCTGATTTATGTCAGAATAAGATTGAATTAAACATATTACCTTTTAATGCAAAAATTATTTAAGTAATTTTACCATTGATTACACATAAAGGTTAAATTAAATAGTGTCATTGTCATGTTTGACAATGACACGCTGCCACAAACAACAGTTTGTGGCAGCGTTTTTCAACCTTGGGGTCGTGACCCCATGTAAGGTCACCTGGAAATAAATTGGGGTCGCCTGAAATGTCTAATAATAATACAATTTAAAATAATTACTCATTACAAATATATTTTTTCATTTACATTTTTAAAATGTATTTTTTAATTGCAGCAGTGTCCTTAGAGCGGGAATTTTCAATGTAGGAGTCGTAACCTCATGTGGGGTCACCTGGAAATAATAATGATTTATTTTGCACAACTAAAACATGAAACATAATATCACATAAATAGATACAGTGCAAGAAGAGGAAGAGGTATTATTGTTTTTCAAATGAAAACACAATCTCAAACAACTGTATTTCTATACTTTCACTTTCTCAAATATGAGTCTAGTTAAAATAAAATGCAGCATAAACATATCTAAGCTGGAAAAAAATGTCACTATTGTGCACTAATACTGGTGACTCTGTATTTGTAACACAATATATAACAAACGATCAAAAAATACCTTTTTGGAGAAAAAAGTGTCCAGGGTTCATGACCAGAAGAAGGTTTGGAACCACTGGTTTATGGCTTTAAAACTGTCCGTTTTTAACACTGTCAACCATTACTGTAAATAAAAAATAATAATTTTAGTGGACTGAGAGTTCATGAAAATGAATGATCATTGTATGTGCCTAGAAATAGTTTTGTTATAAAAGCAATTTCCTTTTCATTTTAAAAAGTGTTTAATATTGATTAGTGAAGGTAGTACCAGCTTGTACCGATTCGTTACTGATAAAAAGTTCAACCAGAAAAAAAGAAAAAAAAAATCCTGAAGAAAATGCAAATGAGGACGCGCGAGCTAAGATGAACTGCTGAACACTGCGTGAAGGAATGCAGGAGAAATGTTTGAAAATGTAAAAATCAGTTGGGTGGAGCCCTGGTAGAGGAGACTTAAGCTTGACGCTGTCAACACAAACACCCGACTACAGTAGGCTCAACGTAGGAGGAAGTGTCGCCTTGCTACTGACACAAATAAGAATGTCCTTCCTGTTACCACACCACGCACCAATTAAGGTGGCAGATTATAGGGAGAGCGCCTGAAATAAAAGACTAAAACTTCCATCCTGTTACAAATAGAACCAGTATAAAAATCATTATAAACAGCAGAACCATTAAATAATCCAGTATGGACACAAAAACCAGTAAGAAAACAATTTCTAGTGCAAACAGTCGAACCTTTGAAAACCCAATATGAACAGAAGAACCAGTATGAACACAATAGGAAGACCAGGAAGAAACCCAGTATAAGCTGTAATACCAGTGTTCATGCTACTGATGATTTTCACTGGTGTTTGTCATTTGTTGGCAGAATATCTAAAAAAGCTTTGAACAGATTAGAATGAAATTGGTCAAAGACAATGTCAAAAGGAAGAACCAGTTTGATTTTGTAAATGATCCGGAAGGTTTTGTAGATACATTATTCAGAAGATGTTTATGAAAGAGGAGATTTCAAAAAATTATAAACGGATATACAGTAGGTACGGAAAGTATTTAGACCCCTTTAAATGTTTCACTCTTTGTTTCATTGCAGCCATTTGCTAAAATCCAAAAAGTTCATTTTATTTCTCATTAATGTACACTCAGCACCCCATTTTCACAGAAAAAAACAGAAATGTAGATATTTTTGCTAATTTATTTAAAAAGAAAAACTGAAATTTCACATGGTCATAAGTATTCAGACCCTTTGCTCAGTATTGAGTAGAAACACCTTCTGAGCTCCTCTCCAGTTCTGTCAGGTTGGATGGTGAAGGATGGTGGACAGACATTTTCAGGTTTCTCCAGAGATGCTTAATTGGGTTTAGGTCAGGGCTCTGGCTGGGCCACTCAACAATGGTCACAGAGTTGTTCCGAAGCCACTCGTTTGTTATTTTGTGTGCTTAGGGTCATTGTCTTGTTGGAAGGTGAACCTTCAGCCCAGTCTGAGGTCCTGAGCACTCCGGAAGAGGTTTTCTTCCAGGATATCTCTGCACTTGGCCGCATTCATTTTTCCTTCAATAGCAACCAGTCAAACTGTCCCTGCAGCTGAAAAACACCCCCATAGCATGATGCTGCCACCACCATGTTTCACTGTTGGGATTGTATTGGGCAGGTGATGAGCAGTGCCTGGTTTTCTCCACACATACCGCTTAGAATAAACGCCAAAAAGTCTTGCACTGAGGAGCGGCCTCCGTTGGGTCACTCTGCCATAAAGCCCCGACCGGTGGAGGGCTGCAGTGATAGTTGACTTTGTGGAATTTTCTCCTATCTCCATACTGCATCTCTGGAGCTCAGCCACAGTGATCTTTGGGTTCTTCTTTACCTCTCTCACCAAGGCTCTTCTCCCATGATTGCTCAGTTTGGCTGTACGGCCAGGACTAGGAAGAGTTCTGGTCGTCCCAAACTTCTTCCATTTAAGGATTATGGAGGCCACTGTGCTCTTAGGAACCTTGAGTGCTGCAGAAATTATTTTGTAACCTTGTCCAGATCTGTGCCTTGCCACAATTCTGTCTCTGAGTTCCTTGGGCAGTTCCTTCAACCTCATGATTCTCATTTGCTCTGACATGAACCGTGAGCTGTAAGGTCTTATATAGATGGGTGTGGCCTTTCCTAATCAATCAATCAATCACTTTAATTAAACACAGCTGGACTCCAATGAAGGAGCAGAACCATCTCAAGGAGGATCAGGAGAAATGGACAGTATGAGTTAAATATGAGTGTCACAACAAAGGGTCTGAATACTTATGACCATGTGATATTTCACTTTTTATTTTTTTATACATTTGCAAACATTTTTACATTTCTGTTTTTTTTCTGTCAAGATGGGGTGCTGAGTGGACATTAATGAGAAATAAAATGAACTTTTTTGATTTTAGCAAATGGCTGCAATGAAACAAAGAGTGAAACATTTAAAGGGGTCTGAATACTGTACCCACTGTAAATTAAATTTGGAGAGCTAATGATCAAAATTGAGAATGCATAAAATATTATTGGATGAGTATTTCTAGCATTGATTACCAAATGTTGATTTGTAATTACAGATTGTTGGTCAGACTGCCCTGATATATCGAGTACACTCATAGCATTCACCAAGGTCTCTGCCTGAGGAGGCTCTGCTATGTTTTGACTACCGCTATCAGTAACATACATAACACTGAGAGCACTGAACAGCAGCAGATTCACTAAAAGCTGGTTAACCTCCAAATCCCCGACCCGTCTGTTCCTCCAAACCCTTTGACAAATAAACCCTGGTTCTGCATGACCAGCAACCCTAAAGCTTAATTCTGTCTCATTCATCCAAACCATTACAACAATATGAGAATATGTTCTAATTTAGTTTTTGTCCTAAGCAGATGCAGCTGTCAATATTTGTTATTATGTGAGGCATTCACAAACAAAAATTTAGACATATGTGAACAATATTTGAACAAAAAAGGCCTTTGTGGAACATTTTTACATCAGCCAATGAAAAATAGTAGCTAAAAACAAAACGTTTATATTCTTGTTGTGTGTAACTTTAGACTTCCCAATATTGACTGAATCTACGTCCCTAAACATCTGCTCACTGCCTATGGAGATTAACAATGGAAACGAACACAGACTTCTGTACATAATAAATATATAATGTTCTAAACTCAGATGTGTTAATATTTCTCCCGATGGGCCTGATGTTTTCTTTGAGCCATGTTCAGCTCATTTGGCTTTAGCTGCTTCCACACCATCAAAAGAAATAATTTAGCTGTTCGTCCTGCCTCGGGTACCTGGGGACCTATTAGAGTTCTTTCTAATTAATGTGGGGCCTTGCAAGCAAAGGCCTCTGCTAACCAAAAAAAACAAAAAAAAAAACAACAGATGACATGTTTGAGGTTGTTTTTAAGCGGGGGAGGTTGAATTGTTAATATGCCTCAGTGGGAAAGTTGGGTTTGTTGTTTTAGAAAGTTATCATTTGGATAAAATAAGTACGTCTCCTGCTTCCTGATTCAATGAATCACCTCGAGGACATTGAAGAACTAAAGAGAGGCTTGATTTACCCACTGAGAGAGAAAGAAACACCTTCAACTTAGGTACATTAGTTTCCCAAACCCCAACACCTAATAGAACGAGGTGTTTCCCAACCTCCTTGCAATGATATCCACACATTTAAGTGTTTTTAAGTGAACTACACTAAGCTTGCTGGACAAGTTATACTGAATAATAAAAAAAAAAATAGCTTAACAAGACAGACTAAACAATGTAATGATACACATATGCATTTATACTTAATCAGGTAATTTATCTCTTTACAACAGACATCTAAATATATATGCAAAGTATGGTGCATTCACTGCTCAAACATAACATTACATAAAGGCTTGGTAATGCTACACTAAATAAAGTAATGTAATAAAACATTAAGCCATAAAAGTAACAAATATAATACTATGTTCTAAATACATCCATTTAAAGTAACATTAATGTACACAATCTAAAGACTCGTTGCACACAAGCAGAACAACATTTATTCATCTTACCTTAACTTTCCAATAGGTGAACTTTGTTTTCCAATCTTCATTAGCAGGATCTTCCTGATGATGTTTTTCCATAATTTGCTTTGTTTTAATCCCTCTTGGACTTTAGTCCTTCTCTCTCTTCTCACAAAGCAGCATCATTAATGATGCGTCACGTGTTAGTGAAATTACCGTAATAACATTGGCTGTAAAAAGCAACTCATTATAATTTAGAAACTGGTGGAATTTCTACAATAGAGCAAATACTAGTGAAGGTATGGTCTTCTAAAACATCTCCTTTTCAGAATAAAAGCATCTATTTTTTTTTTTTTTTTTTTTTTGGAACTCTTTTGTAAATAGGGCTCTTATTTTGAAGTTAACAGGAAGTTTAGTCAGTAGCACAATGGAAGGTCTCTAAAAATGGGTGAAATGTGTGAATGAAATGTGTCTACGTGAGTTTTATGGATCTAATGAGCACATGTTGATATTCTACTTGGTCACTTTCTCATTTCAAATGTTTTCAGAACTTTCAAAGTAAAGGTAGAGAATCAACAGAGATATTTAGTCTCAGTGTGAACAAGGTTTTTAACGCAGTAGGTTCCAAATGCATTTTGGGAAACTTGGAAGTGTACTTCAGTGGAACGCTCACCATCCTAATCGTACTATAGTAAATAACATTTATATAACCTTTAACAGTATATACTCATTGAGTTTGTTGTTAGTGGGACATTTACAACATTGTATTGTTGAAAAGCTGGCTCCTCTAAGCTCCACCCCTTCCTCCCCTCCCATCAGTACTTTGTCTAAAGCCACGCCCACAGGTATAAAACCACGCCCCCATGACTCAACCATTTCAGTCCATTTTGGACATCAACCTCACATCATTCACCTGGAGGTAAACCGTTTTTTATGTAATTTATTTAAAACCAAACCAAACACAACAGTATGTTTTTGCAGACCTGGAGGATTCATGTAAATCAGGGGCACGTGGGCATCTGATTGGTCTTTTAGTTCAGACCTAATGTCAGGGATTGGTCAGAGTTCTTACAGGATTCCAGCTGCTACAGATGTTTGATTCTGAATACATAATGTTGTGACTACTCTCAGGATGGAAGGACCAGTTCATCCAGTAAAGTGTTTCAGAAAAGGATTAATCAAAGTTTTGATTAATTGACCAGTTTTAAACAAACAAAACTAAACCTTGTGCTGTAGAGACTCACACATAGAGCAACCTTTTTAAAACTGAGTGACAGCAACAAAGGCCGACACAGAATAGAATGCAGAAATAAATTAGCTTCCATATTGTGTTTCTGCGGCTTTAATAGGACAGGGAAGAATGAACTGGACTCTTTAATATCAATGTATTCTGGAACAGGTTGGATTTTATTTTATGAAAAAAAAAAAACAATATTAATCACTTTCGTCTTGTTTCACATCCTCCTGTGAGGTAATCCTCTTTCATCCTAACAAACATTAAAGCTTCATCAACTGTAGCTGTATTTCATATAAAAGTCAATCTCATCCACTACTGATGTCCAAAAACTACCAAAGTCACATTTCTGTTGTTTTCATTGATCAAAAGTTGTTGATAAAATAAAAGCGGATGTGAATTTTGTGACGTTCACATGTAGAATGATCTGAGGTGAGTTTCTTTAATAACTCAGCTTTATTTACTAGTCACTGGTTCTACATCCAACTAGAAACATTTCAATCAGCTTCATGTGATGCTACAGATGTCGAGGTTTACGGCTGCTGTAAAGCATGTGTAACACTACTGTAACACACTCTACACACACAGCTACACAACCAGTCGTTTTTGCATTTTTTAACATCATTTATTCATGTTCCAGAGGAACAGACTCATTGCCTCATTACTTGATTTTATTTAAACATTTGTCTTTTAGTTCTGATGAAGATGCATAAAAAACAAGGCATGCTAGGGAAGCTAGATTCACTCTATTTAAAGCAAAGACAATTAAAATGAAAAGTACAGAGATGCTCAGACAGATTATTCAAGAAAATAAGAAATTTAGACTTAAAGAAATCTACTGACAGAAAATATATTAACAAAACAGCTCTAGAGGCCTAATTATGTATAATCAAAGCTACTGAATACAATTAATTAGGTTAAGTTTGATTAGTTTATGTGATCTATATATATATATCTATATTGATAAATAACTGTGAATGTATATTGATATATTGTAAATTATTATTGCTAAACAATGATCTGATGTTAAAAGCCACATGTTGGAGGTATTGTACATTAGAACTAAGCCTGACTGTATTGTTTTTGTTTGTGTACATTGTTTTACTTGTTGTTTGTGTTGCTATGTTGTGTGATGTGTTACTGTATATGTAATTGTACACTGCACTAATAAGACAATTGTATTGGATGTGGACTCCAGTAAGAGTAGCGATGGCTCTAGATCCAAATAAACAGATACAAAAGATACACAGGAAGTGTTTGTTCCCTGTTTACACGGCGACGGAGAGGGAAGCGTTTTCGGAAACTTCCATTCTGGAGCCCGTTTATAAAGAGTTCTGTTTTCAAGCTCCACTGTTACCTTGTAAACGGACAGAGAAAAATACTACAAAACTTTTGTGTTTTCACTAGAAAATGTGTAAATGGGGTCTTAGTTCATGTGTTCATGTTTAATAACATAATATGTTTTTAGTCCAACTAGTGAAGACCTCAGATCACCAACTCAACTAAACACGTTAAAGAAGAAGAAGAAGAAGAAGAAGAAGAAGAAGAAGAAGAAGAAGAAGAAGAAGAAGAAGAAGAAGAAGAAGAAGAAGAAGAAGAAGAAGAAGAAGAAGAAGAAGAAGAAGAAGAAGAAGAAGAAGAAGAAGAAGAAGAATCCACTGAGGAAGCAGTTCTTTGATTGGTTTCTAAAGTGGACGTGGACAGTAAAACTCTTTTAGTTTTTATTACTTCCAGGATGAGGATGAGGATGAAGATGAGGAGGGTCAGCAGAGAAAGCTCTCCAGGCTCTACGGAGAATTAGCTCCACACGACTGCTTCAATTTCTTTTATACCCACACATGTACAATTATTACCCTCTGAACACTATTAACAAACTCACAGCTCATCTTCTCATTTCCAGGCCAGTAATTATCATTCCCATTCATCCTCACACACTCAGGGTTTTATGATGAGATGGTCCACTCGTGTCCTTCTGAAACATTAAAAAGATTCTCATTAAGTATATAAATGTGACAATGATGAAGAACAATTAGTCTGAACTGAAGCCGTGGCAATAAAACAGCATGACAAGCAGGGACGGTTTGATCCTTTACTGTGACGCAGCATTAGGACATAGATATAGAGCAGATAGATCTAGAGCAGTAGAGAGGATCCTGATCCTGGACTGTGAACACAAAGCTTTTTCTTTGAAAACTGCAACACAAACTGAACATCTGTGCATGATTTCACAACAGTTCCATGGTACGTAACGTTCATTTTTTCTCCTATGTGAAGAAGACTTTTTACTGGCATCACCCTCATCCAAACATACACAAAATGACAGAAAAATATTCAAAACAACAGCAATAATACCCAAACTTATTCAAAAAATGCTGAAAAAACAGAACAAAAATATGCAAACTTGCTCTAAAAACACAACAAATATAAACAAAAACACACACACACACACACACACACACACACACACACACACACACACACACACAAGGAGTGTAGGTTGGAAATATTGAACAAGTTTAATATTTGTGAATTGTTGGCCCCGCCCCCTTTTCAGAGCAGATTATCAGCACAGATTCACTCTGTGTGAATCTGTGCTTTCCTTTAACCTGGGCTAGAGCTTCTAGAAGGTTATTCTCCATTAGCGACTCGTTCTATTTGCTGAGGATACGTATCATCTGTCTTTCTGAAATACTATTGATTTTGATTTTGGCTGTTATAAATGAGAATGGGGTTTAAATGCTAAATGGTTTCTTTTCTGCTGGTGTAGCGCCAGGTCTATTAGACTATTGGACTCATGTCAACGTGGAATAAATGTCCTGCTGTTTATTTTCCTCCCTCAGTTATGTTTACACAAGCATGCACAATAACAAAAGTTTAAATTATCACCCACGCTTCTGTTATTATTCAGACAATGTTTTCAACATGTAGAAAGTGGAGAGTAAAGTACTGCATGTCGAGTCTGATTATAATCATACCATGGTCTTGGTAATTAATAAACACATTTTCATAGGTTCCTATTCCATGTTCCTGAAACAGCATGTTTCATTACTTAGCAACAACATATTAAAGGTTTTCTTTTAAAGTCGTTACTTTTTTATTTAAAGCAACTTTTAGCACAGCGGAGGGCCGCAATAACTTTCATGTCAGCATTTATAACATTAACAGGAAACTACAAAGGTTTTGAGTGTTTTTGTGGTAGTTTGTATTTTTTTCCTTTCATTTTTACATATTCTTCTTGTTTTGTGTGTTTTTCTTGTCATTTTGTGTATTTTTGAGTTATTTTGTCTTTTGTGTTTTTATTTTATGTTTTGTCTATAATGTATGTTTACTTTGATTTGCATTGTGTGTTTTTTTTTCAACTTTATTTAACTGTATTCTAATTTTTTTTGACTTTATTTTTATCTTTTTGACTTTATTCTAAACGTTATATTTTACCTTTTCTTTACTCTATGTTTACATTTCTACTTTTGTTTTTTTGTACTTTTTTGTGCTGTCTTTTCCTTTCTGTATCACAATGACGTGGTCTGTCAACAAATTACAGTACATCTATCTAAAAAAAAACAAAAAAAAGGTCTGTGTGTGTGTGTGGAGCGAAAATCTCCCTTACGCGGTATGAGTTCGACCTGAAACTTAGTCAACGGGTTCCAAATACCCCAAGTGTGTGCATCTGTTATTTTGGAGTAATTTGGTGTAGCAAAACGTTCATTTTAAGATTATGTCCCTCTCGGTAATGAACGCGGTATTGAGCGCGCTACTTCCAGTCCCGGGTTCATGACGTCACTGTGTCGCAGTTTGTTTGGGTTAATAAAAATTAGTCAATGTTAAAAAGTTTTTGTACTGCTAAAAGTCATTTAAAGTCGCGGGTCACGGAGTACACGTCCTCTTCCGTCATCATCTCTGTGTCTGTTATGCTGTCGGTGCGTCTTAAAAATGGGAGCTCTTTCAATAGATCATTTGAAACCGTCAGCCACTGGTGAGACTTTTACAGACAAATTTCCCATTGTTTAAACCATATAAATGTCTGTGTAATTGCTCACTCACGTGCTGTTTCACTAGAGTCGGTATTGACCTCAACCCGTTCAATACTCCATCTGGATAACTGCAGATTCTCTGTGGTGCCGCGCATGGAAGTTAAGCTCTCACCACTCGGTTCAAAGGTGAACAATGATTTTTCTTGAAAAAAAAAAGACAACCAAATTGTAGATATGTCACGCCCTCCACCTCTAGCGCCACTTAGGGGCGCTGTTTTCCCTGTTTTCTTTTCTTTTTTTCAGTGGTGCTGTGAGTGAGTGGCCTGAGTGCTGATGAGTTCCAGCTGCAGGATGCAATCAGCAGCCCCATATAGGCGGCACCCTGAACTTCAGTCAGTGCCAGATCATAAGCAACTCAGAGCTCAACTCAGCGATTTTTCACTCGACCGGCTCCTGCTTCTGCCTTGTCCCATCTCACCTCTGCCTGTACCTGCTCGTCTGCCTCTGTCTGTTTTGGGTCGTGGAGACTCCCCCCCAGATTCCAGCCTGGATCCTCTGTTCCCCGGAATCCCCAGCCATCCTGTGCATGTCAGCACCCGACTCTGGTTCTCTGTTGCCTGCCCTCCTCATCCTGAAGACTCAGTTAAATGTCGCATTTTCTAGCGGACCCCAGGTCAGTTTCAGTCCTTAGTGCTTCGTCCATCGCTACAGTCTCATTATTGCTAAACCCTTTCAGTTAATCCTTCTCTCTCTCTCTCCCCCTCACTCTCTGTACTAGTACAATGGAAGCATAAATGTGAATTTTGTCCAGTCTCTTGCAATCAAACTCCCACATACACTATGGTGTAACCTCCAATTTACAATAATTGTCATCAAAACTTTAGCCATAGTTTCAATTCAACTTTATTTGTATAGCGCAATTTACAACAATGTCATCTCAATGCGCTTATCAAAATATAACATTCATAATAGGAAAGAAAAAACCCAACACGATCTATATGAATGGGAAGAAACAACTCCCTTTAACAGGAAGAAATCTCCGTTAGAACCAGGTTCAGAGGTGGCAGCCATCTGCGTGGACTGGTTGGGGTTAGTGGACAGAAGGACCAACAGAACAGGATAGAGAGATAGAACATCAGAGTGTCTCAGACTAGTTGAGCCGTGAACCACAGATCAGGAAGTGACATCATCAGCTTCATGACACCTGAAACATAGCAGAGAGGGAAGAACGAGGAGAAGACACTGACTGCAGAAAAACATGATACATTATTATTAAGTCAGCCTGTCTTGGCCTTGGGCCTCACTCCCAGTGGCTGAGTCAGCACTTATTATAAAGTTCCGGAGTCACTTCCCTGTTTATTGGTAAGCTAAAGGCAGGCATACACTGCGATTTTTGGCCCATTTTGAGCTGATTTTCAACTCGTGCGACTATTTTGTGGGATCGTGCGAGTCTCTGCTCGATCGTGTGTTGTGCATTGTGTAGTATACATGGGGTCACGAGTAACACCTCACAACCAGCTCCCACTCAGCAATCGTATGCTCGTAAGGATCGCTCCTCGTGAGGGTATCGCAGTTGAAGCAGTGCCACGGACCGGCTTACCGTAAACTCTCACGCTGCGCATGCACAAACACCATAGGACCGCTGTAAAATTGCCGCACTGTACTGCCCACGTCTGTCCAGCCAGTTCCTGGTCCATCACATTGCCGTCTCTTGTTTTTTAAAGCTCTTTTTGCTGAGATTTGCAAGTGTCTCTCCACTTTTGGGTTTTTCTTCTTCGTCTGTTTTAATGGTGACGCTTCAGAGTTCTTCTTCTAATTTGTACGTTGGATTTCCGGAAACAAGACCCCGATGTGTCGTGTATGAACGTACAGTGTGAGCAGTCAGATCGTGTCAGAATGTCCGTCCGTACAGTGAGAACATGAATCGTGAGCTGAGAACAATTGAAAAAATCACACAGTGTATCACAGCCTTATCAGCGACTCACAGAAAAGCCCATGTCTGCTTTAGTGGTTAGATTACGTTCTGATTCAGTCCTGTTTACATCAGAACATCCCCCAGAATACACACTTATATTGACAACATGACTAAGCAATTTGATTGTCTTATTCACACACAATGACACAAGGACTTGGCATTCTGATGGCACTGACATACTGTAAATATTTACTTTTGAGAGATGAACTAAGGATTATGAGCAAGAGAATGACATTTACAAGTCATTCATGGTGTTTTGCTATTTGTACAAATTGTTCTGAGAAATGCACTTACTGTTTTGCAAATCTCGAGGATGATTGGAGAAATGTACTAAAGTGACTGAGAAAAACTGTACGTTTTTTATTTTACAAGATACAAACACAGATACAAAAATAGATCCTCCATGAAATAAATTAAATCCTGAATCTTTATCTGATTGTTGATGTTTTCATTTGCTGAGGTGAGGATGAGGGTCATCTTCCTTCTGGGTGTGTGAGGAGATGAGGGGTGGACAAAGGATTCAAATCTCACATATATTGACTTTCACAAACAGCAGCAGCCTGTAGCTACCGTGTTTCTGCATCATCATCATGCTCCTCCTTTTTCCACTCCATGTGCCTCAGAACCATCAGGATGAGCCTGTGAAGAACCCACACTGTGGATAATGCTCACAATCATCCTCAAGTGAGCAGTTTTAGTGTCCCTGCAGCTCATTGAATTTAAACCGTGATCTGTGCACAAAAAGCACTTTCTAATTTGCAGCTGAAAAGAAAAGAGGAAAATCAGTCCTTGGAGTCCCACGGAGTCATGATGTGAAACATGAGGGTGAAGGGACATTCAGCCCCTCATCATCATAAGTCTTACAGGGTCATTATAGTTTGTAAAATGTAAAAATCACATGAAATATTTACTGGTATATGCACAGAAGCAGAGCTCAGCCCATGAAATATTAAGAAGCTTCATATAATTAGTGCAACAGTGTCTTCTACATCTATTCATTTAAATATCCAACACTGTGACAGAGGCAATAATGAAGCAGTCCCACACGGTTCTCTCACATTTACAAATGGAGGTCATAATACTCTAGGAGGGGGTCGTCAGATGCCTTTAGGAAACTAAGCATATTTTCGTAACAATTTGAGCCATTTTTGCTTATTTGAATCCTTTTCTGCAACTACACCAATTACCAATACACGCCATATTTTAACCTATTTTCATCACTTATTCTTGCCATATTTTTGCTCCTTTTAATGCATTTTTGCTACATTAGTCCCATTTCTGACACTTCTACATCACATTTCAATGTCTTTTCTGCAAGTTTTTCCACTTTCAAGACATTTTTAGCACTTATAGAGTATGTTGACCCATTATTGTCACTTTTAACCTCTTTCCACCATATTTCTTGCTTATTTTTGCCAATTTAACCACATTACCAATTTATCATGCCCCTTATTTGCCAGTTTAAACTAATTGTTCCTAGTTTATTCTGCCAATATTCACACTTTGAACCCTTTTTATCACTTTTTCTGTCTGTTTTTGTCCACTCTAATTTGCAACTTTTCAATGGTTTCTGTGGTTTTTAAAATCCCATTTCACCATCTTTTCCACCATTTTCGTTCACTTTTAACCCATTTTATTTGTGAATAAAACCAGATTCATAGAACAATGGACCATCATTTTACTGACTTTATGGATGGACTCCAAAAATCTCTCCCCTTTATTCCCCCTTATAGATGGTCCTGTCTCCACATGACTGTTCCTCAATGTTCATGTCTGTGTTCAACCACCTTCAGCTACAGTGGGGGTCCCCACTCTCCTAATTCCAACATTTCAGAGATTTTCAGAGACCATCCATTGTGCTACTGATAAAACTTCCTGTTAACGTCCAAAGAAGAGCTCTATTTACAAGAGTTTAAAAGAAACAAAAAAAAAAAAAACACCTAATGGAAAACAAGAAGAGATGCTTTTATTTTGAAAGGAGGATGTTTGATTAATCTATTCATACTATCTAATGTGAACGCACTACACTAAGGCTGTATTGACGATGTCATCCTAACGTACGACTCATACTATATCTTTTCCTACTTTATTGTTGGGGGGGGGGTTCAGGGGTGTACCTTCATTGGAAAGTGAAACTGTCCCTGATTTTACTTTAGAAAAGCACGGCCAGCCCTCTGTGTTAAAACAGAATCAGTGTATGTGATGATCCATGAAGTGTAGGTTATTATTACCACCGCCCCCCGCCCGCAAACCCATCACCCCACCCCTCACACCCCTACTCACCGTTTGAAGCCAGCCTCATTTGCATTTTGGGAATGGTCCAATTCCAAAGACTGAGCTGCTTTTAACGACACATCCACGTGAATACAAAGATCTGTGGCTAAGTTTAGACCTGCAAGTACTTTACCTCACACTCTACGCAACACAAAAACACAAACATCAACATTTCCTCACAAGAATTTAAAAATGTACCAACCTAATCTGTTTATATGAGATAAGAGTGAGAGAACTGTGTAAATACACTGATTTTCTCCTGATTGTCGCCACTGGAAATGCTTTGTGGATCAGATTTTTGGTCTCAGACTTTAATGATTGTGATTTAATCTAAAACAAATAAAAGATTTGGACAGAAAAATAAAACTCAACAGCATTGTTTGTTAAGATTAGGAACTGTTTACATCTTCTAACAAAGAAAATCAAACAAAGATGTTTCACGTTAAACAATATAAACCAGGGAGGGACGACTTTTATCACAGCAAAACGTGATCATGATTCATGTCAGCATTATGAATAATGTCCACAGAAACAACACATTTTCTCTATTTTCATCTCTTTTATTGTCGTTTGTATATTTTTCCTGTTATTTTGTTTATGTTTGTCATCGTCTTGTGTGCTTTTGGAGGTTTTCAAAGTCTTTTTGTGCAGAGACATTCAGGACAGATGACACATTGTGCGTCTACGGGACACACTGATTGTTTTGTGACCAGTGTTGGGGAGTAACGGATTACATGTAATGGCGTTACGTAATCAGATTACAAATTATGAGTAACTGTAATCCGTTACAGTTTAAATGATTGGTAATCAGAGGTACATTGTTAAAATCAATGGATTACACAAAGTTATTTCTCAGTTTCGCTAGTTTATTCACTCCCAACATGGCAACGCAATGTAAATGTTGAGTTTGGAACGCCCTGCCTACCCAACCCTAGTGGTCACAGCACGTCACTGTTGTGTAATGATGTTATGATGTCAGAGCAGAGAACAGTTTATCTGATAACTGAAGAGATGGCTGTGTGTGTGTGTGTGTGTGTGTGTGTGTTGTATTTTATATCAGGTGTTTTTAACGTAATGTTTTACAACATGGCTGCTCCTTTTGTATGATGACATAATCAAAGCTTTATTTTGTATTTAGTAACATAACACACACTCCTCTTATTCTACATTTCACTGTTCAATTAAAATGTGATGCCTGAACATGTTATTATTGAGAGCTGAACAGTAATTCTGATAACTGATTTATTAATTGTTTTTTTTCTATAGTTGAAATTTGAATGCAGTTGTTGATCACATTGATTATTGATCAATATTATTGCTTCTGCCTGTTGGACTGTTTATTGTCCAAATATTTGTACACTTTAAATGAAATAATGTGTGGAAATGTCACACATTGATTCCAGAGCTCATTGGTTTGTTTTCAGTGTGATTTTCTTCCTTTGATTCATCCTGTGGAGATACTTTGATGTTCAGCTGCTCGTCTCTCACAGTGTGAACATCTCACTAGTATTTCAAATAATAACTAGTTATGCAGATGATGTTTTCAGATAAATATTAAATACATACAATATTTTTAAAGACAATGTTTTGATCTTGTAGATTATTTTTGTGTTTAAATTGAACTGTTCTAGAAAAACCTTGTGTAATAGACGAGTCACTAGTGGATAAAGAAACATCAGTGTAGTCGACAAAGATAATAGTCAGTTAGAAACATTTATAATCTCTATCTGCTTATTAATGTGCAATTACAGATAGTCTACTGTCTACAGTTAGCATAGACAGTTAGCGATAGGCTACTGTCTACAGTTAGCATCTACAGTTAGCGATAGGCTACTGTCAACAGTTAGCGCTGAGCTACTGCCTACAGTTAGCGTCTACAGTTAGTGCTAGGCTACTGTCTACAGTTAACGTCTACAGTTAGCGATAGGCTACTGTCTACAGTTAGCGCTGAGCTACTGCCTACAGTTAGCGTCTACAGTTAGTGCTAGGCTACTGTCTACAGTTAACGTCTACAGTTAGCGCTAGTATACTGTCTACAGTTAGCATCTACAGTTAGCGATTGGCTACTGTCTACAGTTAGCGATAGGCTACTGTCTACAGTTAGCGCTAAGCTACTGCCTACAGTTAGCGTCTACAGTTAGTGCTAGGCTACTGTCTACAGTTAATGTCTACAGTTAGCGCTAGTCTACTGTCTACAGTTAGCGTCTACAGTTAGCGATAGGCTACTGTCTACAGTTAGCGCTAAGCTACTGCCTACAGTTAGCGTCTACAGTTAGTGCTAGGCTACTGTCTACAGTTAGCGTCTACAGTTAGCGCTAGGCTACTGTCTAGAGTTAGCGCTAGGCTACTGTCTACAGTTAGCGCGAAGCTACTGTCTACAGTTAGCGCTAGGCTACTGTCTACAGTTAGCGCTAGGCTACTGACAAACTGATGAATAAAAGCTATCCCAAACATAAGATTAACAGTAAGAAACCAGAGATGTGTAACTTTTATCACAGTGAGATTCCTGTTAAAATTTTGTTGAGAATGATAGACCTCACATGATGAGCACAATATTTGTATTTTTTTATTGTGTTATTTTTGAAAAGTCAGACAGAATATTTCATTAAAACTAAATCTAAATAGACATTATTGGTCTAAAAAGTTGTGTTTTGCAGCACATGAAGACCTGTGATGTTGTAAGGCAGGGATGCCATGGTTACGGGCCGGCCCCGGCCCAATCGTACATCCGGCCTGTGTTTAATCTAATGTTTTATCTTTTTTGTGTCCACCAGCGCACAGAATGTGTCGTCTGTTTGTGGTCTGTGTAAGTCTTATAACACAGAGAAAATGGCTCCGTTTAAAATTTTCTACATCTGTGATGTCACATGTGAAATCAGGAATCAGTGTTGCCAGATCAGATGGACAATTTTCAGCCCAATTACATCTTAGAACAACCCAAACACGAACCACACATCTGGCCACACTGTGTTTGTGACACAATGCAACACAGCGGTTCTGACTATCACCTTGAATGGACTATTCATGTAATCTCTACATGAGATGATGACAATAAAACAATGTAGCAGCTTCAGTAAGTGTTTGGAGCTGCTGACTCAGCTGCTTTTGCTGTTGAAGCTGATGTCGCTGCACGGTGCACACACTTCATAAAACAGTGTTTTTCTGACTCACTATCACAATAGCCACTTAAATATCCATGTGTTTTACTGTAATGTGCAGTTTTTTTTTTTTTTTTTGGCTGAAAACAACAAGAAGAATGTGTGAATAGTAAAAGAAAGTCCCTAGTGATCAGCTGTTGTGTGGAGTCATATGTGGAGTCCGCATCTATAGACACGCCCACTCAAACAGCCCGGTTTTAGAATTGGTCAGAAAGTCACTTTTCAGAGGCTAAAACTCCAGAAAACAGGTGGTTTTGAGAAAATAAACCTCAAATACTACAGTATGTTGTTAGGGTTCTTAGAACAAATGGAGATGGTGAAAAATAGCAGAATATGGACCTTTAATTTTGGTGGAATCCGTCAGTTGGTCTGTTGCTGCTGCCTCAGCGGCAGCTGAGCTAAGCTGACTAAAGTTAAATGGTTTCTGGCTTTGATAAGTAAAATGTAGCTGAAGAAGGTTTGTCTCCCTATTTATCATAATGCTGTGTTATATGGGTGGGAGGGAAAAAAAGGGGTGGGGTGACTGATGTAGGCTGGTGCCATAAGCATGGGTGTGTGGAAATGTGGGTGGAGTTTACTGGTGATGACTGGCAAAGTTAATGTACCATCTGTTATTGAGCCATTGTTTTAAGATAGGGTCATATTTGGCTATTTTTAAAGAACCTTTTTGTTTTACTAAGTTCTACTGGATCTTCAGTCACTTGGTCTGTTGTTGGATTACTTTATTCTGGCACTAAAAGATCCATCTGTTGAGTCAGTGTTTGTTCTTTCTCGCCGAAAGTGAAATTTGGCCCCTCACGAGAAAAAAATCTGACCCCTTGACTAATTTCACCCTGGCACCCCTATTGTAAGGTTTTCTTGTTCTTTTTGTTCTTTCCTCTGTATATGTTTTTAATCATTATTCATTTCTCTAACACTTACAGGGTTGGTCTATCAGGCACATTTTTAAACCATTGTCAGAAAAAAATTAACACAAAGACAAGCATCAAATATGAGTCAGACAGTTATACAACAAGGTTAAAGTGTTAATGCTTGTGAGCTGGTGTTCACAGGAAACATGTTCATTGTTTCTCTGGTGTTAAGTATGGACTATTTGTAAGTTGTAATTTACTGTGTGGGAATTCTGAGAGTTTTAATCGAGGCTTGGTGTTTTGTTTTATCAGTAATTATTTTGCTAATTGTCACACCACACTTGGGGGAAGGGGTGGGGGGGGGTAGTTTGCTTTTGAAAGAGAAAATGAAATAATTCAGTTTCACAGTGTTCTTTTATTTGAAAAACACATTGGCAGCCAGTAACACAGCTCTTGAAGGAGCGTAGGTATGGGCAGGAAAGGAGTGCGTTAAGGGTTGAATTGTCCATCCTTGTTCTATTCTCTGTCACTATCTTTCTAACCATGCTGAACACCCTCTCTGATGATGCATTGCTGTGGGGCACGCACAAAAGTGCCTTCATCAAATGTACCAGAGTCCCGAATCTTCCATCTCTCCCTAGCATGGCCCAAAACCTGTCGATCCTTGCTTCCTAAGGAAGATCTTTCCTGCCAAGCCCTGGTATTCCACTACTTCTTCCCTCAGGTTATCCAGGTCCAACCGCAGCTGCGGCAGACTTTTCCCTAACTCTATAACTGCAAATGAAAATGAGCAAATTCAGCATAAGTGAGCTGGGGATATAATTGCTTCCTGTTATCCTCTTAAACAACTACCACCATCAATTAATGGGGATGCACGGTGCACCTGAGTTTGGAGAAAATTGATGCCGTGACTCTGGGTCCAACACGGACAGGTTTTGGAGGATGATGTTGTCGAGGGGGAATGCAGTTATCATCTTTGTGGTCACAGCTACAAAGAAGTCTCTAACTGCCCTGTGACACATGATCAGATCAAAAAAATGACAGGCATTGTATGATGGGATGTCAGTTAGCTCTTAGGAGGTAAGATAACACAATAATTATAATGTTTACTTAATCATCATTGGGACAGAGGAGGAAAGGTCATCCATGTTGTCCTCCAAGAGGTTTTGTGCAGCTGCTCCAAGGAAGAGTTCGCTGTCTGGCAACTGTAGGCTGGCATCCTTCAGTGGGATGTCAGCGATAAGGCTGGCAGGGAGAAATCTCCCCATGAATCTTCTCACCAGGTTGGTCATCTCCTGGTGCAGCCTATGAACCATCACTCCTTCAGCCTAGAAACACATGATTGGATTATCAGTTATGAAAAATTATAACGGCATTATTTATTATCACAATTATGTAAGTTTATCTTTTGATAGGCTGGTTGACCTGAAACATAACATTGAACTCTGCCAGTGGTTTCAGAACCTGGGAGAGGAAAAGGAAGAAGAACTTTGTCTTCTTGCTGGTTAAATGTTCTGCCAGCATCTTCACCTTGCCAGGCTTCTCCACATCCTCATGACTGGCAACATATGCCTGCAGTGCATCCCACTGGCAGAGCACCCCATTTATGCAAGTCAGCAAGTTGAGCCACCTGGTTGCACAGTATCAAAGTATCTTCAGAGTCTCTGAGTCTGTGAACTCCACAAACTCTTTGAAGATTTCACAACGTTTGGCACTGAAGTTGAGAAAGTTTTTTTTTTTTTTTTTTTAAAGCGAAGAAATTGTTAAATAATGAAAACATGTGCAAGTGTAACATGTGACATATCAATATGATTACCTGATGTCAAAGTGAGCATATATGCTGCTGAGGATGTCTTCAATAGGCTGGTGAAGAGCCCTAATGCCACATCCTGTGGCTCGCTGGACCAAATGACAGATGCATCCCATGTCAATTAGGGATGGCTGCATGCCTTTGATTCTGCTGACAACAGAATTGTGCTTCCCCTTCATGACACTGGCATTATCACTATTAAATGCCACAACATTTCTCCAATCAATTGTTCTGTCACTAGGAATAAACAATATACAACATTACTTATTAGTGGTCTGTCTCCTAGCATATTGTAATGTATTTACATGGACATTAGTGACATTTACATTTACCTTAGCACTTGTCACGACCTCCTGAGTTTTCGGATCACAAACCCTGGCCAATATCACAAACTCCTTTAAAAAAAAAGAATATTTATTTAGAAAACAATTTTCACTGACAGCACCCACAAATTGCTTTACAAGAGAAGTGTAAATACAAAATACATACTTTATCCATGTTTCGGCTTGTGCTTTCATCACACATCAAAGGGTTGGTTTTGGCACAGTTCGATCACTCCCTTGTCTAATCCTCCTATCAAAGTACATAATGTAAAAACTGTTTTTCTACTAACTGTACGGTCTGCTCACACACACACACACACACACACACACACACACACACACACACACACACACAAAATATATATATTTAACAATTTAATCTTAAAATACTAACTCTTAGAAAACAATATTATTTTATATACACTTACCTTTCACTATTTGAGTAGCTTTTGTTCTGCCATTTGCGTACTGGCGAGCGATCTCTGATTTGTTGAAAACATCCGCAAACGTAAATGGGATGTTACTTGTAGCTAACAGCATAGCCATCTTTGTCTCAGCAAAAGTAACTCCCTCAGGTCTCCATTTGGCCAGATGTCTCCAAATACTGGGCTGTGAACTGTGCTGTGTTGCAGCAGCCTTGTGCTTCTCTGACCGTTGATGACTCGTGATGTCCATTCGGCCACCGTGTTCAATCGAGAAGTCTGACCTACACACATTGCAGGCTACATAACCCTTCCCTTTTGAGCTGTCCTGAATAAAGTTAAATTGTTTTTTCCAGTCATATTGGAATTCGCAGGCATATTTCTTCTTCTTACATGCCGCCATGTCTCTTCTTCCTCTTCTTATGCGGTGTAATCGTTATTATTGTCCTGCCGTAAACGACGCTCAGTGAAGGATGGTCCGCCCGGACAATGTCAGGGCGGAAATAGGGAGAAAATCGGGAGAATGGTGGCCCCGGGAGATTTTCGGGAGGTACAATGAAACTCGGGATTCTCCCGGGAAAATCGGGAGGGTTGGCAAGTATGTGTCATACTCGTTCTCTTTTGTCATGTTGTATTCTCTCTGTATTTAATGCTTTTTACATTCTAGGTTACCAGTGACAGCAGATGTAATCAATAATCAACCAGTGTTTGGAATAACGGCGTTTGTTTTTCAGTAACGGGGTAATCTAACGAATTACTTTTTACGCTGTTACAACGCCGTTATCGTTACTGAACGCTAAATGTGGTGCGTTACATGTATTGATAGAATAAACTGTTTTCTGAAAGCATCCCTGGCTTCTAACACAGCTGTAGTGAGGAGGTGGGTTAGAAACAAGGTGAGAGATTATGATTGGCTATGGCGACGTCATGTTCCATGGTAGCCAATCAGAGCTAGTGTTTTTACTCGTGCCAACACACACACACACACACACACATACTACAGATTTGATGAATCAGCAGAGATGGCGAGCGTGGAACAATCTGATGAAAAGTTGTCATTTTTAAGGTGACGATACAAACACTACTTTAAATTAATTATGGTCAAAAACAAGAACGTACATGTGAAGTGTTCATTATATCCAGGAGTGAAGACTTTGTCCACATTCGTTGTAAACAACTCAAATTTACTGAAGCACCTCACAACAACACACACATCTAAAAAATCTGAATTATTTGACATATAGCAGCTTTTTTTTTTTAACAGTAATACAAATAGTTACTTTCCTTGGTAATGAGTTACTTTTATTATAGAGTAATTCAGTTACTAACTCAGTTAATTTTTGGAACAAGTAGTGAGTAACTATAACTAATTACTTTTTTAAAGTCATGTTCCCAACACTGTTAGGGACATGCACACCTGCTCCCTCACCTCTGAGTCTGAGCATGAGCAGGTCACACGCTTAAAGCATGTTGTATTAAAAAGAAAGAAAAACAACAAAGCACCATCTGTGAACTAGTCTATTATCACTGCTGTGTGACCCGAGGGTGAATGTGAGCAAAGCTCCAGGTCTTTTGTTGACTCCTCACAGACTGACGGACCGTCAACAATCGAAGCCTTTTACACGAGACCTTGTTCTGCTGAACTGTAGCAAACGCTGAGGTCACCATGCTTTATGTTCTGTGGCTCAAACACATTAGAGAACAATGAAAGTCTGCAAAAGAGCTGCAGTTACAGTAGAAACACACACACACACACACACACACACACACACACACACACACACACACACACACACACACACACACACACACACACAGTCAGAGCTTTAGACAAGCTGCAGTTTAATGGACACAGAGAAGAAGAAGAGATGGAAGTAACAACAGAACGACAGACCCTTCACACGTGTCAAACTCAAGGGCCGGGGGCCAAATATGGCCCTTTAGACCAATGGTTCTCACACTTTTTTGGCTCAAGTCCCTCCTTCCACTTATTTCTAAAACATTTTGCTCAGAATTCTATTAAAAAACAACTATAGATCATAATGATGGAATTAATGAGTGATAAAACACATTTTAAATAACTTATTTTGTGAAATGAAATGAAAAATTATTTATTGCCTTCTGAATGGTTTTATTTCTATAGATATATATGTATCATTCCTGGTCATCTACTGCCTGTTGTGGGACCAAGACTGACCTTTGGACCATCCAATCCGGCCCATAGGAGAAAGTAAAGGAAGTTATTCATTAAGTAAAAAAAAGTTAATTATTGTCTAAATCACCAAATAATTCAATTTTATAACCTCTGGCAAAAATGTTGGAATCACCAGTCTTGGAGAATGCTCATTCAGTAGATGACAGACATGCCACAAAACTAAAGTCATTTAAAATGACAATGTTCTGGATTTAAGAAACATTAAAAAAAATCAAAAACATAAATTGTGGTCGTCAATAACAATTGCTTTCTTGGATCAAGCAGAGGGAAAAATTATGGAAACAGGGTTAGGGTTAGGGTTACACAAAAAAACACTACAACGCACCACTTGTACTTTGTTGCACCACACACACCACTGACATTTTTCCTTAAAGGAATCTTTGATAACATAAAATGTGTTTAATGTGTTACCGATAAACTAAATGTGTGCACATATATTTGAAGTACTTTCATGAATGGTTTTATACCTTAAAACAGTGGTTCTCAATCTTTTCCTGACGGAGTGACCACAAACGGTGAGAGAGGGGTCTCACATATCCTCCGCCCTGATGCTTAACACAGGCTCTCCCCAGGGCTGTGAGCTGAGCCCCTTCCTCTAAGCCTTGTACAAGCACGACTGCCTCCCCTCCCGCCGATCCAACATCATCGTCAAATTTGCTGACGCCATGACAGTGGCGGGCCTCATTTCCAACGGTGACAAGCCAGCATACAGGGAGGAGGTCCAGACCTTTGGGGCGTGGTGCTCAGCAAATAACCTCTTGCTGAATGCCAGCAAAACCAAGGAGATGGTGATAGACTGAAAGAGGAAGAGAGGAGACCCCGCTCCACTATGAATAGATGGCGTCTGTGTGGAGCAGGTCAAATCCTTCAAGTTCCTTGGGGTACACGTGGCTGATGACCTAACATGGTCAACCTACATAGCAGCAAAGGTCAGGACGGCCCAGCAGAGACTGCAGTTCTTCAGACTCCTTAAGAAATGTAACATTGAGACAGAACTTCTGTGGACTTTCTACTGCTCCACGATAGAGAGCGTCCTGACTTCCTGTATCACCGTGTGGTATGCCGTCTGCACAGCCAGGAGGACAGGAAAGCCCTCCAGGGGGTCATCAAAGCAGCACAGAAGATCACTGGCTGCCCCCTGCCCCCTCTGGAGGACATTGCAACAACGCGTGGGAAAAACGGAGCCCAGAGGATCCTGTCTGACCCCTCACATCCTGGCCGGGGCCTTTTCCACCTTCTGCTCTCCGGCAGGAGATACAGGGTCCCGAGGAGCCGGACCAACCGTCTCAGGAACACTTTTTACCACTGGGCCATCGAGCTCCTGAATGATGGACACTAAACACTTATGGTGCAACATTGGGGTGTGTGTGTTTGGGGGCGAGAGTTCTCATTGGCATTTTTCTAATCATATATTTTTCATGACTGCACTGGGGAGGGAGTAGTCCATCATAATTTTGTTGTTCACCTGTGATCAATGACAATAAAGACTATTCTGATTCAGCCCCCACCCCCAAAATAAAGGTTCAAGAGAGTGGGGACCCCCACTGTAGCTGAAGGTGGTTGAACACAGACATGAACATTGAAGAACAGTCATGTGGAGACAGGACCATCTATAAGGGGAATAAAGGAGAGATTTTTGGGGTCCATCCATAAAGTCAGTAAAATGATGGTCTATTGTTCTATGAATCTGTGATAACCACATTTATTTATTCATCTGAATAATATCCACTGTTATCCAGGAACGTTTATTATTATTATTATTATAGTCATCTTAAAGATGGAAATCCTGGTTTTAATCACAAATAAAATGGATTAAAAGTGACAAAAAATGGTGAAAACGGTGGTGAAATGGGATTTTAAAAACCACAGAAATTGGTTAAAACAGACAGAAAAAGTGGCAATAAAAAAAGTGTTCAAAGTGTTGGTTTTAAAGTGGCAGAATAATTTGTTTAAGTTAGTAAATAACAGGCATGACAAATTGTGAATGTGGTTAAATTGGCAAAAATAAGAATGAAATATGATTAAAAGAGGTTAAAAGTGACAATCATGGGTCAACATATGTGACATTTGGTGGAAAGCATTTATAGGTCCTGAAAATGTCTTGAAAGTGGAAAAAAAATGTGCAGAAGAGAAGCAGAAAGGGGAGTAATGTGGCAAAATTGCATCAAAAAAAGCAAAAATGTGGCAAGAAAAATAAAATAGGTTAAAATATGGTGAGTTTGGTGTAATTGCAGAAAAAGGGTAAAAAGAAGCAAAAATTGGCTCAAAAAGTTCAAAAAATATTCCTATTTTCTTGAAGACATCTGGCACCATCTCACGGTGTCTGGCAACCCAAAATGGGGTCTTGACCCCTAGGTTGAGAACGCCTGCCTTAAAGTACATGTGGAGCAGCCATGTTGATATGATGTGAAGTTGGTGATTCTGGTGTATTGTTTACAGTCAGTCCACTCCATTTATCTCTTTTTCCTTTTCTCTTTTTTTAGTTTATTTTGTGCTTTTCTCAATATTTTCTTCACTCTGGTTTTCTTTCTTACTAAGAACTACACTTGGAGCTCCTTCTGACGTGCATGAATGTGTGTCGTGGTGTATAATGAGTGAAAAAACAACACATTCTCTTTCCTGACCTCTCAACACTATGTTCTCAATTCTTCCCAGAGAATGACAGCAGTGTGGTTTCTGTTGCTTTGCTTTTATTACAGTAAACATTTTTAAATCCCCGATGTTTTTTTCCTT
This sequence comes from Gouania willdenowi, assembly GCF_900634775.1. Lineage (NCBI taxonomy): Eukaryota > Metazoa > Chordata > Actinopteri > Blenniiformes > Gobiesocidae > Gouania > Gouania willdenowi. The sequence continues at coordinate 36,153,350 of NC_041064.1, read as the reverse complement.
TTCCCTCAGCTCCCTGTGCTGCTGCTGCCGTGCACTGTGTGTGCACGTAGACTTGTTGTGTTGATAGACTACAGCTCTATGCAGTGACATTAGCAATGCTATAAGAGAAAGTTCACACACATGAGGTCACAGACCACACATTTCTCTCATATATAGTCACGTGTGTGTGTGTGTGTGTGTGTGTGTGTGTGTGTGTGTGTGTGTGTGTGTGTGTGTGTGTGTGTGTGTGTGTGTGTGTGTGTGTGTGTGTGTGTGTGTGTGTGTGTGTGTGTGTGTGTGTGTGTGTGTGTGTGTGTTTTGGAAGGAAAGTTTTCCTCCAGGGTTTTTTTTTTCTTCTTTCTGCTGAGTCATTAGTTCAACAACAGTGAGTTAGATAAAAGTCATTTCCCTCCCAGTGCAGTGCAGCAGGGCGCTATCATAGCTTCCCACAGTTTGTAACGGGAGCTAACAGAGAGTGGATTAAAATCTTAGATCTGAGCCCACACAGACCAGTAAGTGAAGTGGACACCTGAACACTGGGAGGAATACTAAAGAATGAAGTAAATCAGAGTGCAGTGAGGATGCAGGGACTGATAGTATCCTGGAACGGAGTCCAGATGTGTTAGAGTACAAGCAAAGGTCATCCTCCATCTGCTGCAGCTGAATACTGATTAATTCTCTCTTTGTTTGCTCCCTGACAATAACGATAACGTAACGGTGTGGGTGTGGGTGTCCACTGTAATTGGGCGCTGGTGGCGTGGGCAGAGGAGCAGATGGCGGACACCGAGTGCAGCTGGAAACCAGCTGACACACACACTCACATGACCTTCACATTCAAATAAAAGGGTTGAAATGGAAATGAAATATGGAGCATTGACGTGTTTCACTTTGGAGTTCATCAGTGGATCCATAGGAGAAAATAAAGTCACCAAATATGAGACTGTGCTAATCACACACCCCACCACCCCCGTCACTACCTGGTTTATGAAGATGAGTTGACTAAGGAACAGGGATGCTAATGCCTTAAAACAGACAAGGGCAACAGGCGTGGCCAGAGCTTACTTTGGACCGAATCCTGCCGGAGCAAGATCTGGCACTTCTCCGATTTTGACTGGCACTTATTTGATTGGATCCATCATTAAAAATAAAATTGCTTTTAGGTGTTTTAATAAAATGTTTAAGTATTATATTTGGACAGCTGTCTTTTATTGAGTTGAAATCATTAGAAATATCATCGTTCACACAAAATTAAATGTAAAAACTGAGCACGAGTGAGGAAGAAAGGGTAAAGTCCGGCCACGCCCCCACGCTACGTCTAACGTCTGAATTTCTGCAAAAATAGTGTTTTGTCAGCTTGGCTAAAAAAAGGCAGTTGGATGTAAAGAGCAGCAGCACAGCAGCAGTTAGCGTAGCTAGTAGCAGCACGTGTAGCGATGATGCTAATGCAGGAGAACCAGGAGGAGAACGATCCAGGAGACATGAGGAGGACTCAGGGACAGAGAGAAGATAAAGTTTTGATATAAAGACAGAGGCTCAGTTCAAAGTTAAGATGAGCTGCTATTAGTCTGATTTAACGCTGTCCTTGGTGCTGAAACATGGCAGATGTGACAGCTGTCACTCAGAGAGAGAGAGAGACGGATGCTCCATAACAGGTGATTGTTCGTGCTTCTTTAACGCTGATTCATCATTTATTTATTAAACATTTAGGTTCATTGGTTGTTTGTGTTTACGTGATATTATTGACCCATTTAGTTTATCAAAAGGTGCTTTATAAATAAATGTATTCTGTGACATTTTTTCTCTCTTTTACTGCCATAACAACACATGGCCGATGTTCCAGGACCTGATGATTTACAAATTAAACACTGGGCGTTGCCCTCTGTCTCATTTTTGTGCGACCAATAAAATGAATGCACAGAATACACAAAACAACAGACAAAAATACACATATTTACTCCAAATACACAGACAGAAAAATACAGTAAAGAACAAAAGAAGTGCAGAAAAATAACAAAAACATATGTGTCAGCGTAAATCTTTTAATCCTGATGACCTGGACATCAGTCAATTTCCTTCTTTCATCACTTCACACAGATGACTAGATTTATGAACATAATCAATAACCCTGATACATGTAAAGTTACAGACACGATTGTGACATCTTTCTCTATCTGACTCCTTTGTTCATCTGTTCGTGTGTTTTTCTTCTGGTTCTTTTTCAAGGCAAGGCAACTTTATTTATATAATTCATTTCATACACAAGGCAATTTAATGAGCTTTACATGATCAGAAAGTGCAACAGAAAACATTCAACAACTTAAAAATCAATAAGAACATTAAAATCAACAGTAGTAATAATAATAATAATAATAATAATAATAATAATAATAATAATAATAATAATAATAATAATAATAATAATCAACAACATGACCATAAATCTCTCTCAATCATACACAGTAGAGAAAAAAGTTCCTTTAACTTTGATTTAAAAATGTTCACATGTGATGCTGACTTCAGCTCTGCTGCAGTTTGTTCCACTTCTTTGCAGCATAACAACTAAACACAGCATCACCATGGTTACTGTGAGCTCTGGGCTCCACTATCTGACCTGTGTCCATAGATCTCAGAGACCTGCTGGGTTCATACCTGACTAACATCTCACTGATGTATTCTGGACCAAACCCATTCACACATTTATAACCAGCAGCAGCACTTTACAGTCTCCTCTGAGGCTGACTGGGAGCCTGTGTAAAGACTTTAAAACTGGACTAATGTGTTCTGACCTCTTTGTTCTGGTTCAGACCTGAGCTGCAGCGTTCTGAACCAGCTGTAGATGTTTGATGAAGACCATTACAATAGTCCAGTCTGCTGGAGATAAAAGCATGGACCAGTTTCTCCTGATCTTTCTGAGTCATTAAACCTTTCACTCTGGAGATGTTCTTTAGGTGGTAGAAGATGTTTTTGTGATAGATCTGATCTGAGTCCATCACAACACCAAGGTTTGAGATTTTGGTTCAGTTTGAGACTGAAGGTCCTCGCTAACAGCAGTCCTCTTCAACCTATGGTTCACAGTCCAGGGGTGGGGGTTTGTGGGGTTTTGACCCCCCCACTTGTAATAACCCACATGACAGGGTGATTTTCAGGGTCTTTGTTCTCTTCCGTTTCCTGTTTTAAGAATCATTTGCTTCACCTCTCTGTCAACCCCCCTTTACAACGCTATGTGTGTGACTGTGTTACACATTTAAGTCCCCAATAATATTTCTACACATGCATGTCATGTTTACAGAATCTGACAAGTGTTTTATACTTAAAGAATAACTAAACCTCTGTATTCTCCTGAGGAAATCCAAATAATGCCTTGATTATGGGAGGGGCTCCTGGAGAAGTTAAGACACGCCCAGTCTATCCTATAAAATCTCCAAAGAATAATCTATGCTACGCTAACTAGCTACTCATTACTCAATAAACCTATACTCACCACAGATTGTAGAGCCCACAGGTGCTAGTTTTTAACAGTGCTTGTTTGTGACACAAGATGGTCCTAAAACATCACATGATCTTGTTCTCGGCCAATAGCAAAAATAAATTGTAATATCCTGCTTTCAACCCATAGAGGGCAGTCACTCACACATTTTTACAACTACACAACAAAATGAAATAGTTTGACTAAAATGTTGAGAGTTGGACCAGGATCAATCAGCAGCTCGACTTCATACCAAATACATTTGTGTTCAGCAGAAAAAAAAGTGCTTTTGGGGTTTGGTTACTCTTAGGATGTTTTAATGAATTACATACATTGTTTATTAGGGCACAATGTGGATCTAGTTGCAACAGATGTGTCATCATATGTTGCTTTATGTTGGTTAAGCATTAATTAGAAATAGGATTGTAGTAATTCAGCTCATTGTATCACGTTCACAAATAGTACTGGAATAAAACGGGTTTAATAGCGTTGGGGGTTGTTCAGCTACTGTAAAAAGCAGGAGCTGAAGGATAAAAAAAGATTAAAAACACATCAACACGTGTAGAATGAAGCAGGTGAGCAAAAAAAAAACTAAACAAATGTGAATATTCTGAGAAAGATGAAGCTTTGAGTGCAGAAACATGCAAACAACCGGAGGCGTCGTGTACGCTTCGTCTTTCTAGGTCTTCATCTTCATTCCCACCCTTCGTGTTTCCATCAGTGGAACATTGCAGCTTTTGACCAAAAATAGCGACTCTTCATCTGTGGAGCCTTTTCTCTAGTTTTTTTTTTTTTTTTTGTTTTTCTGTTCACCAGTACGTGTCGCCTTTATGATTCATTCCCTTGAAGCAGCATAAATCCTCAGGGGAGTCACATAAATAACTTAAAGCTTGCCTGATCTGTGTTGCATATAATTACATCAGCGAGGCAAATTCGCAATAGTTAGGGCTGTGTGGAGGCAGGAACCCAATCAATACAGCCTGGATTAGGTCATTTTTACACTCTATTTTTAATAATCCAAGCTGCTTCTGTATTTTTTTCTTTTTTTAATCATGTTCCCACTTCTTTGGAAAACTCAATCATTTGAAAAGCTCTACAGTGTGGACGGGGTTGGAAGATTGTTGAATATTCTTTGGCTGAAGGAGGAAGGCTGTGTTCCAATAAACTAAATGTATTCAGGGAAAAGGGGAAAAAAGCTGAGGAATAGTTCAGACATGCATTAATATATGGCAAAGAGCTGTAAAAAAATAAATAAACATATTGTTTGGATAGGACGTGAGAATATGTCTATAAAGCCCATGAGGAAACAGGAAGTGGGCATTGATGTCTATTCCTACTTCCATGAATCCCAGGAGACGTTTTCTGTCCAAAACATTTCAGGAGGTTTTTATTTCTTTACAAAGTCAGCCATACTTTTATGAGGCTGTTTATTTTGGACGACAAATAGAGCAAAACTTTAGGAGCTAAGAACAAATCAGCTGGAAGAAACTGTTGTCTCGACTGTTGGTAAAATGACAGTATTTGTCTTTTTTATCACTTTATTAGAGGTGGGATGAAGTTCACCATAGGATACATCAGTGGTTCTCAACCTTTTCAGCCCCGACCCCCAAAATAAAGGTTCCATAGAGCGGGGACCCCCACTGTAGCTGAAGGTGGGTGAACACAGACATGAACATTGAAGAACAGTCATGTGGAGACAAGACCATCTATAAGGGGGAATAAAGGGGAGAGATTTTTGGGGTCCATCCATAAAGTCAGTAAAATGATGGTCTATTGTTCTATGAATCTGTGATAACCACATTTATTTATTCATCTGAATAATATCCACTGTTATACAGGAACGTTTATTATTATTATTATTATAGTCATCTTAAAGATGGAAATCCTTGTTTTAATCACTAATAAAATGGTTCAAAGTGACCAAAAATGGTGGAAAAGGAGGTGATTTTTAAACAGAAATTGGTTAAAAGTTGCAAAAACTGCATGATAAAGTGGGAAAAGGGGTTAAAGGTGTCAATATTGGAAAATTAGCTTAAACTGGCAAATAATGGGCATGAAAAATGGTTAAATTTACAAAAATAAGCATGAAATATAGTGAAAAGTGACAATAATGGCTCAATATATGTGACATTAGGTAGAAAAGTGGTGGAAATGGTTTATAAGGAATGAATATGGGAAAAAATGTGCAGAAAAGACATTAAAATGTGATGTAGAAGTGTCAGAAATGGGAGTAATGTTGCAAAAATGCATTAAAAGGAGCAAAAATATGGCAAGAAAAGTGATGAAAATAGGTTAAAATATGGTGAGTTTGGTGTAAAAATGGGCCCAAATTGTTCCCCAAGGTTTAGAACCCTGGTTGTAGAAGACAGTAAACGCACCAAAGCCGGAGCATTTGCATAATTTAATTGTGTGTGTCCCCCAAAAATAACACACAAAATGATTACAATCACACTCAATATAAAAGAAAAGTACAAAATGACGTTTTTGCGGCCCCCGCTGAGATAACAGTTCTCCATTTCTGCTGTTGACCTTTGTGGGAAAAAATGAATTAATTTTTGACAAAGGCTGCAACATCAAATGTGGGAAAAGTGAAACACTGAATATGGTGAACACATATATATATATATATATATATATATATATATAGCACATAAACTCCCAGTCACTAGGTGTCAGTGAACGCACCATCAGACCTTGTTAAACTACCACTCCTCAATGACTTTTAGCTGGAAATGTATTGCACTTTATTTTCATAAAACACACTGGGAACTTTTATAGATGTATGTGGTTACTTTAAAAAAATGAATTTGAGAACTTAACAAAATCCAATTTGAAAAATACTTTGATTAAATTACCACTTGTTTTGGATATTTGTACTTGTAATTATTGATAATGTGATGTATATTGTATTGTTTAGTATTGAGATATATCAGGATATATCGTATCGTGACATGCAAATCTTGAATCGTATCGTTTCATCAGATTCATGGCATTGTACACCCCTAATACATACACACTTATCGTATACATTCATTTATACTTTAAACAAGGTTCAGAATCTACTATTTTTTATTACAGTGTTGTCCATCCTTCTTATATATAAGTTAACTGTCAACTCGTGCCCTTGCAATAGATTTAATTGCCCTCTAATGTGATTTCAACGTCCGACTTCATCCCTTTAGTAACATGGAGGATATTTATTTACTCAGGTTTGTGTAAAGGTTGCAGTCGTTTCTTCACTGAAATAGAAAATGCTTTTTCTGCGTTGCCTCATAACTCGAGTATAAACTGCAGTGAGGAGGTTTTTTTTTATTTTTTTATCGATGCCACAGTGACTTTGGTCACATTCTGAGAAATAAAGTCCTTATTAGAGCAGGGATTTGAAGGTCACATTCTGAACATGAAGCGGTCCAAATGAGGCCCTGGGGGCAATGAAACGCTAAAAAAAAAAGAGAAAAGTGCCGTAAATGTGACTGCTGCATCAGACTGGGATTCTATTTTAAAAAGGGCAGCGCTTTAGGAATAAAGGGCGAGCTCTAGACCTCCCCAAAGCCAAACTCTAGCCTCACTATGTGGCCCTCAGGCAACAGCTCAGCTCTGGCCCCGTATGCAAAAGCCTTTTACAAGTCACAATATAAGGTTACCTTGAAAAAATGATTATTCTTTTTTAGACATGGATAAACTGCTAACAGCTTTGGACATCCATAACTGGGACTATAGTAGCTTTTTACCAAACAAAAATAAAGAACTGCAGGCTGGGAAAAATGCTATACTGTGATTTCTAATGTCATTTATTTATTTAGCACACATTAAAGAAAAAAACAACATTAAAGGTGCAATGAACAAAGCCCAAAGGTGCTTCTATAAGAGCTCCACCCCTCTCAAAAAACACAAAACAATTTAAAATAAGGGCTTAAAAATAAACACATAAAATAATGAAAAAAATGCACAATTTAAACTTTTATATACGAGGGAATACAATATATAAACAAAGTACACAAAAAATCTATAACAAAAAGAGAAATTAAATTATTGAACAATACAAAAAATCAATGAAAATCAAAAAAAAAAAAAAAAAAAAAAAAAAAAACCTTATATATTAGGGATGTAACAATTCACTCAACTCCCGATACGATTCGATTCACGATACTGGGTTCACGATACGATTCTCTCACGATTTATTTTACAAAATGGGACTGTATATAAATGACTGAAAAATATTCCTTTATTTTTTTTGGGAAAATACTATACTATTTTTCATTGTCAAAAGAATCCCTTGATAAACTATTCAAAACAATGCAATTTAACTAAAAATAAATCTTGAATGAAATAAATAAATTTATAATACAAATGAAGAAGAAGCTTATTATTTAAATTCTGGTTCTATAGTAAACAATACAAAACTGCATAATAGTTCTTTTTCTTTTTAAAAGTGCAACTGAAAATGTATTTTGTGCCTTAACAATTGGACTTTAAAAAAAAACAGTAATTTTACTGTATTTAGGTCAGATATTTGTTTGAACCAGCAGAGGGCGCTGGTAACCCAGTGGTCGGTTGGCATGCAGATATTTTGCAGTGAAGAAGAGATGCTATGCTAGCAGACAGAGCTAATAGAAAAACGTGACTTTTACAGATATTCACGTAATATTACAGATATTCTTCCGGTGCTAAAGGGGTAAGGAATCATTTATGAATATGTTTAAGAGTAGAAGGCGGCCAGAAAGAAAGTATTAGCAGATTTCGCTCGCCGCCAACACTTCTGGGTAGCGCCCTCTGCTGGTTAAAAAAAGTACTGCGATTCAATTTTCACAGCATCGATGTGAATCGTTATACCTATGAATCGATTTTTAACTGCCTTACGATTAATCGTTACATTCCTATTATATATACATACACATACACCTCAGGTGGTAGAGGGGTCGTCCTCTGATTGAGAGGTTGGGAGTTCGATCCTGGTCTATACCGGTCTAAGTGTCGAAGTGTCCTTGGGCAAGTCACTGAACCCCGAGTTGCTCCCAGTGGTGAACTAGCGCCTTGCATGGCAGCTCTGTTCTATTGGTGTGTGTATGTGAATGAGTGGACATGTAAAGCACTCGTCTGTGCTAGTTTTAGCCCCACAATTTTTAACATTATTGAAATTGTGTTTTTTTTCATTTTGAGTCAACCATGTGAAGGCTCCTAAAAGCCTGGAGGAGGGGCCATAGGCGACTGATTGGTGGTTGGTTTTCACCCATTGGGTCTGAACTGGAAACCTAGACCATGTTGTAAATGTCATACTAACTTACTACTCTTCTTTACGTACTACTCATACTAACGTACTACTCAATCTAACATACTACTCATACTAACGTACTACTCATACTAACGTACTACTCATACTAACGTACTACTCATCCTAACGTACTACTCATACTAGCGTACTACTCATACTAACGTACTACTCATCATAACGTACTACTCATCATAACGTACTACTCATACTAACGTACTACTCATACTAACGTACTACTCATACTAACACTACTTATAATAACATACTACTTGTACTAACGTACAAGTAGTACGTTACAAGTAGTACGTACTATGTTAGGATGAGTAACGTACTACTCATTCTAACGTACTACTCATGCTAACGTACGACTCATGCTAACGTACTACTCATGCTAACGTACTACTCATCCTAACGTACTACTCATACTAATGCACTACTTATACTAACGTACTACTCATACTAACACTACTTATAATAACATACTACTTGTACTAACGTACAAGTAGTACGTTACAAGTAGTACGTACTATGTTAGGATGAGTAACGTACTACTCATGCTAACGTACTACTCATGCTAACGTACTACTCATACTAACGTACTACTCATACTAACGTATTACTCATTCTAACATACTACCTAATGGTACCATTAAAATAATGACCCCAGTATTGCTGTCATGACAAAATAAAGGTAATACTGAATGTAGTATTTTTCAGCAAACCAACACTTTAAGTGTTTGATAAAAAATAGTTTGTATCAGGGGTTTCAAACTCATGTTCCCTCAGAGGACAAATACAAAGTAGTTTGATGTCTAGTGGGCCACTGTTTTTAGGTTAGAAAAATGCAATTTCAACATTTTCATGTCCCAGTTAGCTGTTCAACATAAAACTGATATAAACGATACGTAAAGCACTGACAGTATCCAAGCAACAACAGACAGATCTCATTGTCACGTCTTCTCTTCAAAATCCTATCATTTTGAGACCAAAAAAACAAAATAGGGCACTTTTGTTGGATTGTTTGTAAGACATTTGAAAAAGACAGGAGCTTTCTGTTGACCATTGTGATCAGAATATGATTAAAAAACACTGGCATTGTGATAAAATCAGAGGAAAACTGTGAGCTCTGTAAATATTGTGCAGTTTCACTGAATCTGTTTATTTGGAGGGACTGAGATTAGTTTGTAGTTTACACAATGATTCATCATTTATCTGTTATTTTTATTTATCCTGCATGTGGGACACATTGGAGAATCTAAAGGAAAGAATGTGGCCCTCGGGCCTTGAGTTGGACTTGTGGTAGATATTTCACACAATAACAAACTTTGTTAAATGTGTTCCGCTCTCGTTTCTTCCACTGTGAACTTAGCATGTCCTTCTGTTACATATTTTCCCCTACAGTCCAGAAACATAACTAGCTTTATAATGAACATGTGTGTAAGTTCTAGAATAGAATGGCCTCCTACTCTGGGTGCAACTCTGTACAGAAAATATCTGCTGAAGAAGATAAACGACACACTTGGCTGCGTTGATGTAGAGCCACAGGATGGTAAAGCTTCAGTAAACTCTGGGGACAACATGTCCCTCTCAAATAACTACTGCAACATTCTGTGCATATAGTATAGAGCCAGTTCATGCACAGGCTTAATGTTTTTTTGTGTTGTATTATAAACTCAGTGATGGTGTTTTTTTTTTTTTGTTTGTTATCCTATCAGCTTAAACTCTGGGTCTCTGCTAACAGCTGCAAATGCTCCTTCACTATTATATTTTCCATTATGTCTGATAAGGATGAAACTCATCCATATAAATCTTGGTCAAGTCAGAGTGACTCCCCTCTGTGGGTTGAAACCTGGATATTACAGTAAAATGTTGCCATGGGTTGAGAATGATATGGTTTGTGATAGTGACGTAACATCACGGTGAGCCTAGCCGAAACACAAGCACACGCCCACACACTTTGTCTAAAGTGAGATTTTGAGAAAAATTAGTTTCTCTGTCAGCTTGGAGGACGATAGAAAATGGCTGAAAAAAGGTAGTTGGATTTTAAGAACTTTTTTCAAGCTAATAAATAAAGCGGCCTGCGGTAAAGAAGTCCAACGTTGTTTCTGTGGAAATCATGGAAAAGAGCAGCACCACAGCAGCAGATAGCGTAGCTCGTAGTAGTGTTGTGTTCTAGACCACACTATCCAAGACCAGGACTTGCCCGAGATCAGAATGCACCAAGACCAAAACGTTCGGGAGCCGAGACCGAGTCAAGACCAGGACCAAGACAAGCCGAGACCGAGACCATAAACATTTTTTTTTCAATTTAAAAAAATAGATAAAGAAATAAAATTATGACAAGGTTCAACAGTTAAATAACATTCTCTCTTTAAATTTAGTTTATTTTAAATACATCTGACGGACAAAAAAGGTGCCTGCAAAAAATTAACTAAAATATTAAAACTACTACTGCTACTGATAAAATCACGATTATTCTACATATTTGAAAACAATATTTTTATGTCAGCTGAATGTACAGCAAGTGTTTAAAAGCATTTCTGCCAAGAAATAATGATTCTTGATTCTGATTCTTTGAGTTGTTCAGGTCAACAGGTCACAGAGTTCACAAGATAATTTTTTTTACAGGTTATTTTTATTAATTCACTTAGTTGATATAGTTTAATTTGGTTGCTGTAATGTAACTAGGATATTCAATTAACAAAGGTTTCCAAATGTAACTGTAAAAGTGAAACTTTCTGAAATAAAACTACAAACAAGTTGTCATCAGTGTAAAAAACATAGATCTACAGGTAGATGTGAAAATAAATAAAACAAACTCAAACCCTGGAAAAGTCATGTGACAAATTAATCAATAGTTCTTGTTGATAATTATTATTATTATTATTCTGGATACATTGGAAAACAGAAAACTATAAAAAATAATTATATTGTGAACCTGTTTATACTGTGGAGAACATATTATATACATAAATGTAAATGGAGTCTAAAGACACAAAAAACACCACTTTAAAAAGATAATAGACTAATATTAGACCTCTTTACAGTTATTTGACTCATTCTGCACATGTGCAATTTGCGGCGATGACGCGCTGGTGACGACATAATCCAAGATGGCGGCGGCCCGGAATACAGCCAACATTATGTAATAAAAGCCTTAAAAGACATGGATATAATGAAAGAGTGGATGGACAGAGGCATAAACATGCAGACTTTCACACGGACACACACAGACTTATTAAACACACACAGACTTATTAAACACACACAGACTTATTAAACACACACAGACTTATTAAACACACACAGACTTATTAAACACACACAGACTTATTAAACACACACAGACTTATTAAACACACACAGACTTATTAAACACACACAGACTTATTAAACACACACAGACCTCGGTAAACGGAGCAGGCTTCACCAGTCGGCAGGCACTAGGACCCAGAGGTGGAGTAAGTGCGTCCCCTGTACTGCATTCACAGGCTGTAATATCATTAGTTTATCATTTTACCTGTTATTAGAGCTACTGTCTTTACCAGAGAGATAATATTTATTACTGGTGATTGTTTTCTGGAGTTTTACTGAGATTTTAACCGGTGATTAGTTCATTTCTCCCTCGCGCTCCGCGGTCCAAACTGACACCGTAGCCAGACAGACACACACACACACACACACACACACACACACACACACACACACACACACACACACACACACACACACACACACACACACACACACACACACACACACACGTCACTCAGTCACATTAAGGAAGGTTGTGGTCATTATACAGGGTGGATTAAAGAATGAATAAAGGATTGTTTTATCCTGTTCTTCTCCATGTTATTATCACATTATAAAAAAGTTTTAAAATAGCAGGAATTAGTGCTGGTCTCTAATCGTCTTGAGAGAAAATCCCCAGTCCGAGACGAGACCAAGACCTTTAAAATTTGGTCTCGAGACCGTCTCGACTACCACAACACTAACTAGTAGCATCACCTGTAGCGATGATGCTAATGCAGAACTGGACAGGACACAGGAGGAGAACTATCCAGGGGACATGGGGAGGACTCAGGGACAGAGAGAAGAGAAGGTTCAACTTCTGATATAGACATTAAGACAGAGGATCAGTTCAAAGCCAAGATGAGCTGCTGCTCTAGGTTTATGAAAGACAAGGCTGTAAAATATGAAAAAAAAAGTTGTGATACAAAGTTCTCCATCTTTTTTGGACAAATAAAATGTTATCACACATTATATTTTCATTTTGAGTAATTGTGTAAAAGTTTGTAAATATTTTGTATTTGTGGGATTTTGTAGCTAATTTAGCGGTGATTTAGCGCTGTCCTTGGTCCTGAAACATGGCAGATTTGACAGCTGTCACTCAGAATGAGAGACGGATGCTCCTTAACGGGCGATTGTCCGTGCTTGTGTTCACGTGATATTATTGGTCCATTTAGTAGCAAAAAGCGCTTTAAAAAATGTCATGTCTCTCTCTTACTGCCGGAACAACACCCAGCGTTTGTTCCAGGACCTAATGATTTACAAATCAAGCACTGTTTGTGACGTATTGGGGGCTTCTTACGTCACTGTTGGCTCCGCCTCTTTTATAGAAACTAGCTCCTGTGGACTCTACAATCTTTTGGAGTAGTTTGAACTGAGATAATCGTGAATAGAAAGCTATCGTGAGTATTCAGTAGCTAGTTAGCGTAGCATAGATTGTTCTTTGGAGATTTTATAGTATAGAGTGGGCGTGTCTTAACTGCTCCAGAAGCCTTGCCCATAATCAAAGTACTTTTTTTTAGCCAAATCCTCAGGGTTTAGTTAATCTTTAATATAGTTGATGAACGATGAACCTTCATTATCAGCTTCTGTGTTGACTTATACTGTGCATGCACATGTTGCACATGTTACACATGTTACACTCAACTGACGTAAATTGTATTACTACAAATGGAGAATCTTAGTCCTGAAAGTGTGTTGCAGTGCAGATAATCCACACCAATCACACCAAAAATCCAAAACTGTGATGAAGTTTAACATGCACAGAAATAAACAGGTCAATAAATGTCATCACACTACAGAGAGAGAGAGAGAGAGAGAGAGAGAGAGTTTCATGTAAGGAGAGTTGTTTGAAAAGTTTGTAAGTGGTAAACGCAGAGCTGACAGCTTTATTTTTAGTGATATTACAGACGAGGTGTTTTGGAGCAGGAAACTGAGTTGTGTTGACTCACCTGAGGCCATGTGCTGTGTGCTATCGCTGCTGATTTACATTCGTTCTCACTCCACTGGCTGTAAACGAACAGGTTCACAGCCCACAAACCTGCTCTGAGAGATGCCTGTTGGTCATTTGCATTTCCATTTCTCGCCTTTATTCTTCAGCGCTGTGCACTAGAGCATTTCTAAAGGGAACGACGTCCAGCTGTAGCCAGCTGCTGGGAGGCTCCGACCTTTCAGTTGACCTCATCCGTTTTCCCAAAGCAGAAACGCTGTGGGGCCACAGGCTGCTTTCTACATTCATCTCTGAATACCTGAACCAACCACCCAGCCGACCAACTCAAAAATAAAAACCAAACCTGAGATAAAACACCTCAAAAGACGGTTCAAGGGGCGTCGATGACGCTCGTGGGCTGACTTCATTATAACAATGGAAGCCTTAAGCACCACACATGGAGCAGGAGGGAACGGTCTAGAACAATCCTTTTAGGACTGATCCTGCCTGCTTATGGTGCTGTAGGATCACTCTGAAGGATCCATGCAGTAGAACATCTCACTGACCAATCGTGGCCAAACCCTTGAACAGATCTGATTAAAGGAACCAGAGTTAATGTTATGGATCTCCTGGGCCTGCTTCTTCCAAAGGCTTAATTCGGATTAAAAAATGATCCGTATTTGACAATCCTTTTGTTTTTGCTGTCACGTAATTCATCTCACTTTTGAGCCAGTTTTTAAAAGCAACATTGGATCGGATAAATCTAGTCCAGATGGAAACAACAATATTTTTGATTGTGATGAAAATACATTATTTAGTTACAGAAATAAATGTATTTGTGGTCAATATTGAGCTGATTATTTTATGAGGGCAAACTCTTTCTACTTTGCAGTAGGCCAATACAGTAGTCCCTTGTTTATCACGTGGGTTACGTTCTAAAAATAACCCTCAATAGCCGAAATCCGCGAAGTAGTCAGCTTTATTTTTTTATAATTATTATACATGTTTTAAGGCTGTAAAACCCCTCACCACATGCTTTATACACTTTTCTCAGACAGGAACATTTCTCTCTTATTTAAACACTCTCAACGTTTAAACCTTTAGAGATTTTAAAACATAAACTTGTTTTCAAACATACAATACTTCAGAGTCACACTGCTAGTGATCAGACATTGAACGCATTCAGAGTCTTTGTTGACGATGACGTCAGGCCGTCAACACAGACACTGGTCTGTTCACCCATTCAACCATGGAGTAGAAGCTGTGTGTGACCACCTGGAGCTGTAGGACACGCCCTTTAAAACCAGGACTGGACTAGGAAGGATTAGGTGCGGGGGAGAATCAGCGAGGAGGTGGTAGTAGCAGGTAAAAGTTCTCTCTGTAGCACTGAGCTAGCATAGCTAGCACATAGCATTAGCTGCTAATCACATCGGCTTTTTTCACTGTTGGTTTATGTTTATGAGAGGAGAAAAAGGAGCACAGCTCCTCACTTCAGCTGGCAGTGAAACTCATCGTGTTGGATGTGTCGCTGGTGGGTGAACGCAGCATTAGCCAATCAGGACTCAGAACACAGTGGGCGTTCATACGCTGTAAAAAAATACATCCAAAATTGCACTGTAAAAAAAAACTGCAAAACACAGAGGCCGCGAAAGGTGAACCGCGTTATAGCGACGGACGACTGCACTGTTATAACCTACCTAATCACTGTAGGCTGATGGATGAACTAATCACATTAAATGTTTAAGGATAAAGTGGATATATGTAGGCTATACTGAATGATCCAAATATAGGGATATTTAATACACTTTTAAAGTTTCATTATATTTTGGGATCAGTTTAATCCATTTTCAGGATTTGATCCAGAAACTGAGCTGATTAGTTGAGAGTCCAGCTGGGATTCTTTGGTGCTATATCTTCAGTGGGACTATTGAGTGGATGGTTGTCCACACCTGGGGCCTATGAACTAATTGGAGCTTCTACCTGCACTCGGAGACTATTTAAGAACAATTAAACCACTGGTGCCTCTGTTTCAGACACGTGGTGAGAGTTTAGAGTTTAGTTATGGAAAATAGTTTTCTGTTAACTATGTGTTGGGTGTATTTTCTACATTGTCATTGAAGTTCTTTCTCCAGCTGTCTTGTTAGTTCAATTGATAACTATATTTTTAATAAGTTGTGTTTGGAATAGATCTCGGTTTATTTTTGGAATTGAAGCAACTTAATGTTTCAATTAGACCTTCGTGAGACAGGTTAGTTTTACCCTACTGATAATGTGTTGTTGCAATAGTAATCCTATTGTATGTAGTATGTGTGCGACGTTGGGCAGTGATCTGTGATAAGTGTCACTATTAGTTGTAACAACAGGAACAGTCTGTGAAATACTCCATACTTTAAAATCTGGAAGAGGAAAATTCTGTTCTGACAAACGCAAAAATCTACCACTGAATGATATTCAAACATGGAAGAATCCACATGTTCCCTGTGTGTAATCATCACATCAAACAATGTAGCTGATTAAAATAATAAATGAAATCAAATGAAACTCAAGCCTTGATTAAGGTCTTGAGTTTGTTTTTGTACAACAGGGCCACAAAAATGTGAATAACAGCATTCATGTCAGCATCAGAATAAAGAGAAAATGAACATTAATACAATGTTTGTTTTTCTGTCTTTTTTTTTAGCATTTTTATGAGTAATTTCATTGTATTTTTATAGTCATTTTGAATGACTGGTATTTTTGTCATCTTGTGTGTTATTGTGTAATTTTATGTCATTTTTGTTGCCATTTTATCTGTTTTTTTTTCAGTCATTTTGTGCATTTACATTGAGTGCTGCACAAAATTAAACCTGGGGCCACATGTTCAGTATCGCATTGATTTAAAAAAAAACTCAAGTCAAAGCATCAACTTTAGAGATTCTCAACATGAGGGTCAATGTTAATACATTTTAGATGAACAAAATAGAATAATTTTTGTTTTTGATTAAAATCACTGAAGACTCGTTTGGTTTTATCATAAACTTCAGATTTGATTCAGTTTTTGAGAAACATGTGAGTAACGATAGGATTGTCTTTGTCCCATGGAGTCAAACTGTTAATATCAGCAGTATTTAGTCTCAGTGTGACACTTCAACACTAATCTAGACATTACAATTCTTATCAGTGTTTTCCAGTCCTCCTGTTGATTTAAAGCCCAGCTCTAGAGGAGAGCAGTGACACAGTCAGTCAGACGCTGCTGTCAGCTCAGTGACAAACTGACACGTACTGACAGTGTCTGTGAACGCCATTACACGTCTATTTACACACTCGTTTCTGACACCTGCTCTCCTGAAAGTCACTGTGTGGTCGAGCACCTTGAAGGAGTCTCAGAACGATCCTCAGCCTCAACAGCTTTGATGATCTCTCACTAAAATCTGAATATTCAAAGCAGAAGTGGCAGAAATGTCATCAACGCAGACAAAAGGCTGAAAAAATTCAGCTCTGCTTGTCCAGTGTCAGTAGATCTACCACGATCGATCTACTAAAACCATAGACTGTAAAAAGAATGGGCGGGACAAGCTCCACGGTAAAGTGAAGCTTTTATTTTTTGAGCTCCCCCTACTGACTGGCTGCAGTAAAGGTCATAAGCCCCGCCTCCTCAATGATAACAGATGGGATGTTGGTCAAACTGTAAATTTAAAATACTCGTCACATGATTTTTCTCCAAACCTAAACTCTGCTGTTATTATTATTATTATTATTATTATTATTATTATTATTATTATTATTATTATTATCACCCTACATTGTGTTCAAGTGCTCTTTTTTTTAATAAATAAGTTATTTGAGGTTAAAAAAACTGGATTTTACGTCATATATGACCACTGTGCAAACTATAGCGTGGCTGTCGGGGGGCTCACTTATATGGGGGGCTCAATTTGCGCGTGCCTCAGTGCGAGGACTTACACAAAACACATCCATTATTACAAGCCTGTACGTTTGCTTGTTTTATGTCAGTGCATGTAAGCACCTCCAACCTCCACAAAAACTATCAAAACGTAATCAAAACCAAAACATGTGGGCCTGTCTACAAGGGATGAAGTCTGCATCAAGAAAATAACCCCTGAAATACTATAACATTAATCAGCAAATCAGTGACTAAACACACACAACCATAATAATGTCAATGGCCGACAACCATTCACTGTCGGCCCTTTTCAGAGCAGCCAACCCCATACTGCCAGGCGTTTTAGATGATTTTCACTGATTCTGAAAGACCCACAGAATATTTTGTGCTATGACAATAGACAATAGTTTCATCAGAAAAAAATATTACATTTCAAGCTTCTTTCGTTCTTCTGTAATCAGCAGTTGAATAGAGGCAAGTTTCACACAAATTGCCTGTTTGTGACAAAAAGTTGAGAAAAACGTCTTTTTCTGAAAAAATCTATTAGTGGCTTTGAAGCATCTTTTTTTTTTTTTTTGCTTCAGTGACACTTCAACATTAGTTTCCTTCTATAAAACTATAAAAACAACACTGAGACCAGGCTTTTGATGGCAACATTGTTATTATTATTTTACTATCTATGTCAGAGCTCAATGGATTTCTTACTGTATTTTGGCGTTCCTCCAAGTCTCTCCCCCCATCATTCTCCACACACGCAACTTCCTCCTCCTGCCAGACATGCTGAGTCTCACTGCTTGCCTCGTTTTTTTGATCATTTTCTTTCACCATCACCACACTCTCAATAGTCCACTTAGTTCCACACATGCTCTGATTGACTCTGAGCTGGTGGGAACTTCAGCATCAACTCTCGTAGCGCGGTTTTCTGTCTTGTAAACTCCTTTCCTCTCCCTCTGAGCTCTGCCCATAATGGGTGATCTCTCATCCAAAGGTGCTCTGCTACCACCTACAGGTCACCTGTTGGTCACTACATCATGGTACAAGTTAAATATTCACAGGAGAGCTTCAACACACTGTCTCCTAGCAACCCCAGCCGAAAAACGCACTTAACGTCCATAGACGTCTTTGGCAGTCAATGAGTTAAAAAATAATAATAATACTAAAAATTGCCCAGCCTGCATATATTAATATCCGTAATCATGATAAAAATCTGCATTATTTAATGCAATAACCCACAACTCAGTGCAAACAATAATGCAGTTTATAGGCGTCCAGATTAGCGACCACACAGGCCTGGGATCAGCTACCTTTGCTGTTGGTCCAGAAGCCCATGATGTGGACAGACGATGACCTGATTTAATCCAGGATGTGATGAAGGGTGGTGGGTCGAATTTCATTAAGATCCACAAAAAAGAATCCACACTCTGATGAGGTGGAGATATGTTCTGCTTGCTGTACAAAGCTTTTCCAATGAGTTTCCTGGAGTTTTATTTTGCAACTTTCAGTCGTGGAACTCATCCACTGCCTCTCAAGGTGACTGCGGTCCTGTGGCCAGAGATGTTTATTCAGGGGTTTTAACATGTGGACAAGGTCTGATTCCGGCATTTGTCTTTTAAGCCTGTCAATCACAGACTGATAAAACTGACGCTGGTGGATTTTTTTTCCCCTGCCCTCAACCAGTTGAATGCCTTTAAACAGGCCCAGGTATGTGCGCTGTTCAGCTTTCAGTGTGGATTTCCCCCCACTCTCTTTCATGGCTGTCAGTACGTCAGTAGTCTGCTGAATCTGGTGAGTGGCATCCACTGGTGACATGTCTCGAAGCTGAAGTTTCAATGAGAGGCCCTGCAGCTCATGGAGGATGTCTTTCATGCAAGCCAGATCCTTGAAAAACCCGGAGAGTGTGAGATGTTAGTGCAGCCCCAGGAATTTCTTCCTGTCTGTGTAGTTGTGAGCTGTATCCTAGCTTGCTGTCTTAAAGTGGTGCAGGGTAGTTATTCCAGACTGCTTTTACAGTACTAAAACTACTCGCTACCCACCTGATGGTGAAAATCTGCCCAATTCTCAAAATTTGCATGTTGAGATCTGCAGCTGCTTCCTCAAGCAATCGTGCGTTTTTTGTGGACTGGTGATACAGAACGTACAGTTTGGAGATGAAAAATTCTAAATGGTTACATCCAGCAACCTCTTAGAGAGAGTCATGGACAGCCAATTTGAGGCGGTGGGCCAGGCAATGTATGGAGTGAACGTTTGGAAAATCATTTTTGAGCTTTGCTATCAGTCTAGTGGTTTTGCCGGTGAGAACTGCAGCACCATCTGTGGCGATGCTGATGAGGTTGCTGCCCAAAAACTCATAGTCTAATCCCGCTTTGCACAAACTCTGTCTCAAGCTGTTGTAAATGGATTCCACATCTGTGCCTTGTGTCAGTTCTGTAATGTCTAAAAATAAATCTACTTTCCCACTCATATCACATTGCATATATATATAATGATGTATGCACGTCCGTGCACCGTGCTCTCACCAGTGGTTATGCTGATTTTTGAGTTTATCTCTTTCACTTTTGAGACCAACTTCTTCCTCATATGTTGTGCAATATGGCCTATTATTTCAGCACGACTTATCCGATTTATGAACAGTACGTACTTTTACGTCATTAAGCTGCTGTCGTTTCATTAAAGCAGGGAGTTTTTTTATAAGCCAGACTTTCCTAGGCTACCATATAAGCCGATATAAATGAAGATGCAGTATCTTCTGTTAACTCATTCAGTGCCAGCCATTGTCAGAATTTCTACCCCTCTCAGTGCCAGCCGTTTTTGAGCATTTTGACTGATTGTTAAAGACCCACAGAATATTTTGTACAATGACTATCTGAAATTTGATTCTGAAAGATTATAATTTTCATCAGAAGAAAATTATTTTGTTTCTAGCTTGTTTTGTTCTTCTGTAATCAGCAGTTGAATAAAGGCAAGTTTCACACAAATCACCAGTTTGTGACAAAAAGCTGAGAAAAATCTTTTTCTGAAAAAATCTTAGTGACTTTGAAGCATTTTTTTTTTTTGCTTTAGTGACACCTCAACATTGGTTTCCTTCTATAAAACTACAAAAACAACACTGAGACCAGGCTTTTGATGGCAATTTCTTTTTATTATTTTGCTATCTAGGTCAGAGTTGAATGGATTTCTTACTGTATTTTGGCATTCCTCCAAGTCTCTCCTCCCGTCAATCACACAGACATAACTTCCTCTTCCTTCCGACATGCAGAGATTACCGGTTTGGCCCGGTTAGTTGATGGATTTATCTCACGATCACAACATTATTAATAATCCAATCAGGTCCACACATGTTCTGTGTTAGTATGTGGTGCTGTGAGTTGCTGGATACGTCACAATATCCCTCCGTAGCGCCATAATCTCCATCATCCCTGCTTCTTCCTCCTTGCTGACTTCAGCTCTGCTGCAGTTTGTTCCACTTCTTTGCAGCATAACAACTAAACACAGCATCACCATGGTTACTGTGAGCTCTGGTCTCCACTATCTGACCTGTGTCCATAGATCTCAGAGACCTGCTGGGTTCATACCTGACTAACATCTCACTGATGTATTCTGGACCAAACCCATTCACACATTTATAACCAGCAGCAGAACTTTAAAGTCTATTCTGAGGCTGACTGGGAGCCAGTGTAAAGACTTTAAAACTGGACTAATGTGTTCTGACCTCTTTGTTCTTGTTCAGACCTGAGCTGCAGCGTTCTGAACCAGCTGTAGATGTTTGATGAAGACCATTACAATAGTCCAGTCTGCTGGAGATAAAAGCATGGACCAGTTTCTCCTGATCTTTCTGAGTCATTAAACCTTTCACTCTGGAGATGTTCTTTAGGTGGTAGAAGATGTTTTTGTGATAGATTTGATCTGATGCTGAATGTAAGATCTGAGTCAATCAGAACACCAAGGTTTTTGACTTGGTCTTTATCTTCCAAGGATCCAGACTCAGATACTTGCTGACAGCAGTCCTCTTTTCCTTGTTATCAAAGACATTCACCTCCATCTTGTCGTGGTTTAGTTGAAGGAAGTTTTCACTCATCCAGCAGTTTACTTTTTCTAAGCAGTCACACAACACCTCAATGGGACCATAGTCATCTGGGTTCAGTGATAGATATAGTTGTGTGTCATCTGCGTAGCTCTGAAAATCAACCTTACAGTTCTGTAAAATTTACACAGACTTATTTTTGTACAGTTCTAGATGAATTTGTAGTTTCGTTGATCTCCATTTACGCTCAGCTCTTCTACAGTCAGATTTCCAAATTCTGCATTATCTCAGTCCTCCTCCAAGGTGTTTTCTGTGTGTTTGGTTTCTCTTAGTTTTGATTGGAAGCCACCACATCTATGACATTACAGACGTTTCTAATTATACTCATCCAGAAGATCATCAACTGTCTCAGCACTCAATGTTGGTGTCATTGCTATGGCTTCCATAAACTGTGCACTTGTGTTATCATTTATGTACCTTTTCTTTAAACACACAGAAGTAGGGGGACAGATGTTACAGTCTCTAGGTCAAAAAAGACACAGAAATGATCAGATAGAGCTAAGTCTCTTACATCACAGCAGAGATATCAACACCTTTAGAGATAACCAGATCCAAAGTGTGACCTTGAGTGTGTGTCGGACCAGTCACATGTTGTAAAAGATTAAAAGTATCCATTAAAGCATACAGTTCTTTGGCAGTATTGTCCATGTTATTGTCTACATGAATATTAAAGTCACCTGTTATTATTAAAAGTTGTATTCAGTGCATACAACTGACAGCAGTTCAGCAAACTCATCCATGAATTCTCCAGAATATTTTGGGGGTCTATAAATGCCTAAAACAGAACTCTTGAATCACCCTTCAGTAAGAATGACATATATTCAAAGGAGATAAAATCCCCAAATGTTATTTCTTTGCACTGAAATATTGATTTAAAAATGGCAGCAACTCCACCACCTTTCCTGCAAGTACGACACTTATTTAAATAAATAAAGTCTTGTGGTGCACTTTCATTGAGAATAGTATTACTGATACCATCATTCAACCATGTTTCATTAAGAAATAAAAAGTCCAAGTGATGTGTCAAAATAATATCATTAATTAGTAGTGACTTGTTAACAAGAGATCTAACATTAAGAAGAGCTAATTTTAAAGACTTTACTGGAGACACTGGTGGACTTTTTGGATGACATGTTATAGGAGTCACATTTTTATCTCTATTAAGATTTTTGCTTTTCTTTAATTTCACAATTTTACCTTTGTTACCTGTCACCACAGGAATTAAAGAAGCTGCATTAACTCCATAAGGCCCTGACCTTTTCTGGTTTTTCCTAAAAATAGAGCTATTGCAGTCTGGACCCAGCACACATCAGACCTGTGTCGCTCTAAGATGAACACAACTGGCCTGAGGAGAAGAGTGATCCTGAGCCTGGTATCACTGAGGAGGGATGGGTGGTGCAGATTGGTTCTTTAGAAGAGATAAGATGGACCCGTGGTGGGGTGTCATTCTTGTGCCCTCAAGAACCAGCTCGTTCATCTGGGCAGTTAAATCCAAGAAGGCAGGGGTAGGAGAGAAGCTGGATGAGGTGGAAGTAGGTGAATTTGGGGTGAAGCAGATATGTTGGTTTGGTTGACCTCTTCATTTTAGCAATTTGATTCTTGCTGAAGCTCATCGACGCATGTTCTTTCCTTGTTGTTTTGTCTCCGATGGTACATCTGACAACCACACACCACACACACACACACACACACACACACACACACAACACACACACACACCACACACACACACACACACACACACACACACACACACACACACACACAGTCAGAGCTTTGGACAAGCTGTATTTTAATGGCTACAGAGAAAAAGAAGAGATGGAAGTAGCAACAGAACAATAGACCCTTCTGCTAATTCACGCGTGTCAAACTCAAGGGCCGGGGGCCAAATATGGCCCTTTAGACAAGTGGTTCTCAAACTTTTTTGGCTCTAGTCCCCCCTTCACTTATTTCTACAACATTTTGCTCAGAATTTTATGAAAACTCTAGATCATAATGATGGAATTAAAGGCACTGCAGGTGATTTTCAAAAGCTAGCATGATTTTGAATGTAGCTTCCCCGAAGGCTCCGCCTTTACCCACCTCCCGCCTCTGCTCTCTGCTCCGCCTCACTCACATGAACGTGCACCGGTTCTCCAATAGAGGAGCTCAGCTCATTGTTTGTATTGTGTAGAAACTTTGTTGTCTCGTGTCTCATTCAGCAGTAAGTAAACAATAAACTTTATCATTATATATGTTAAAAAATGTGACTAAAAACTCTGTTTTAACTCTGTCAGCAGTGACGCGCTTCAGTGTGAGCTTGTGCATGCGAGGGATCGAGAACAGACAGGGAGAACGTGATTGGTTAAAAAAAATTACCTTCTTTTTTTATTGGTCGAAGTTATTACAGGTTTACAGCTGCTCCATATGATGGATTTTCTTCATCCTTTTTCAGAGCACATAAGATCTTAATTTCTGTGAGGACATAAAGACAATTTAAACCAAAAACTTAAAAAATGTATCTGGAGAAAATTGCCTACCCTAGCTTTAATATGATAAAACACATTTTAAAGAATCTCATTTTGTGAAATGAGATGTAACATTAATTAATGTCTTATTAATGGTTTTATTTCTATAGTTTTTATCATTCCTGGTCATCTACTGCCTGCTGTGGGACCAAGACTGACCTTTGTATTTACAGTTCATGTTCTAATCAAAATAATTTCCATCATCATTAGTATGATTATCATTTTTCATTAAAAATAAAATTTATAAATCTCCATCCATCCATCCATCCATCCATCCATTTCCAGACCTGCTTGTTTCCTGTTTTTCAAGGTCGCGGGGGTCTGCCCGGTGCCTATCTTTGGCTCACACTGGGCGTTAGGTTGGGGGTACACTCTGAATAAGGTATGAATCCCTTTATTTTCAATAATTTCATATGTTCATTTCCACTTTCTCTCAAGTATCCCCACTGTAGTGTCATTATGTACCCCCATTTGAGAAACACTGCTTTTATTAGCCCATCCATTTGGCCTGCAGGAAAAAGTACAAAACAACAGAAAAAAAAAAACATGAATTATTTGTCTCAATATTAATTTAGCTGTAGATATCTAGACCTTCGAAATGCACTAATTCATTGAAAATCAACAATATTTGGAGGATGGTAATTTGCCCTGTGCTTTTATCACATGACTGCAGTCATTTTTTATCTGAAATGATTTCTCATAATTTCTCAAATATAAATAAAGATTAGCTACTAAATCAATTAAATTTCAAAGAGAAAATCCACAGGGACTGATATCTGACACTTACTGCTTGTTATTGTCGGAGCCTTACATACTTTATGTGTTATTTATACGTCAAAGTGCACATTTGGGGAAATTATTGTTGAAATTGCTCAGTTTCCCGCCTAAAATCTATGGCCCACTTAAGATCAAACTACGTTATATTTAGCCCCTGAACTAAAATGAGTTTGACATCGCTGAGCTATAGTTCAATGTAAACAGATCATATTTCTAATGGTCTATTGTTCAATTCCCTTTTTACTCCAATGTCATCTGATATGGAGTGCTAAATCAAATATTATGTCTGCTCAGATTAAATGTGAGCCTAACTTGTCAAACGCTGTGGTTCTGTTTAAAGAAAAAAGATCCGTGTGAGGATAAGTTTGTTCTTGGGGAATAAATCCAGCTCTGATTTGCACTGCATACATTAGCTTTGTTTCAATCTCTTACTTTTATGTTGTGATTTCTCCATCTTTGCTCTTGCTCCCTGTGCTTTCCTGTGTGATTAAAACCTCTGAGAGGAGAAAAACTAAATGTGATGTGGGACGCTGTCATGCTCTGTTTGGTGCATTATGCTTTCCTCCAGTCTCTTGTTTTCCTGCCAGTAGAGCTGAAGTCGGCCTCCAACGGGAACATTACATCTCTGTTAAAATCTGTGTTTTTCTACTGCTGATGACTCATTTTATTGTTGATTTCAAACTCTGTTTAATGTTCTTAAAGTGGATTTTTACACTGTCAATCATCAATTTTTCAATCAGGTGAAGTACATTGAATTGCTATTGTAATGCAAATACAGTACAAATACTTTTCTTTAATGGTGTAATGATTCATCCATTAGATCGATGAATGGATTTATATTCCTACGATCTAACTACATCAATCTGTGCTCGGCAAGTTGTCCTTCCTGATGACGCATATCAATCTAAAATCATTTTAGAAAGTAATCAATCGATTGTAGTGCAAGGGGGGGACAGTTCCAACTCTGCGGTTTGGTAGTAGAGGCAGAGAAGAAGAGCTCTCCTGAGGGACCTTTACTCTGCCTTAAACAGTGTGCTGACGCTCTGGTGGCTGAAGTTAGAGAGTACATCACAGACTGTTAAAGGAATCTATCCTCAGGGTCTGTGTGCACATTTTCAAGTTTAAACACATGTTCAGCACGTATAAACCCTTTACACCACTTTCCACCTAATGTTACATATGTTGACCCATTATTGTCAATTTTAACCTCTTTTCACTATATTTCATGCTTATTTTTTGCCAATGTAACCACATTCACAATGCATGCCTGTTAATTAAATGTTCCTACTTTCAAATTACATTAACCCCTCCCCCATTTCTGCCTCTTTTAAGCCACAATTCACTCTTTAAACCCTTTTTACCATTTTTTCTGTCTGTTTTGTCCACTTTAATTTGCAATTTTTAACCAATTTCTGTGGTTTTTAAAATCCCATTTCACCACCTTTTCTGGTCACTTTTAACTCATTTTATTTGTGATTAAAACCAGGATTTCCATCTTTAATATGACTATATAATAATAATAAACATTCCTGGATAACAGTGGATATTATTCAGATTAATAAATAAATGTGGTTATCACAGATTCATAGAACAATGGACCATCATTTTACTGATTTTATAGATGGACCCCATAAATCTCTCTTCTTTTATGGGTTGGCAGGAGAAGCAGGTACTGCCTGAAACAAAAAAAACAACATTCATTGAGCTGTAAATGAAGGAACCTTCACACTGTGGCACTACACGTGCACACGTGCACATGGATAAAGGTCCAAAGAGAAGGAAGAGCTGCTTTAGTGTCCCAGTGACTGATGAGGAGACGTGACCTGCTGTGGAATAGTGAAACACAGGGAATGAGATGCATTGTTTAAATGCTGCCGTTCTGAGAGCGTCCTCATGTGAAATTGCTTTTTCTGCGGGTCACGTCTCCCATTCATCACACGCTGTCTGCTGCCACTTACCGTGGATAAATTAGCACAGCACAATCATTTATCCCAGAGTTCAACCTTCTTCAATCACACAGGTGTGTGACCTGAGCTGCTGGGTTTGATTTAACAGAACAAACACATGCTGGGACGCAGCGTCACTTTTATTTAATATCCCTCATTCAAATAACTGTAATAATATGGATGCTGACAAGTCTGATATACAGCCTATCTATCTATCTATCTATCTATCTATCTATCTATCTATCTACTATCTATCTATCCATCTATCCATCTATCCATCTATCCATCTATCTAGGAATACAAAACAGTTTACCTAAAATAAAGAACTGCAATCTACAAGAGCAGATTAGGGCCAATTTTGATGGAGAAATAATGTTGGAAATTTAGAAAATGAAGTGGAATTGTAATGGTGAGGTTAAAATAAAAAACAAGACAAGCTTAAATTAGAAATGTCAAAAATAAACGCAAAACTCAACATGGTGATAAAAGTCAAAGGTTTTCTGATAAAGTCAAATCTACAGAAGCTGACTAGGACTAATTCACCATCTACGACAGACAGCAGATCCTGGTCGTGTATAAGTATAAACTAAAGTTGGGTTTAATAACAAAGACATTCTTTCTCTTTTAGCTCATAAACACAGTGTTGTAATCTGTTTAAAGAGATATTGGTAAAAACATATTTAACTTATAACATATTTTGAGTTCAATTTCTAAATATCAACTTTAATCTCTTCAAAACATTTACTTTGTTCTTGATTTGCACAAAATTATTACCTTTATCAAAAATGGCCCTAATCCTCTTCTGTCGTTATTTTAAATGTTTAGTTTGATTATTTTAATCTTGAAAACCAAAAATGCCAAACAAAAGATGAACAGAAAGGAACACATTCTGTATTATTCTTGTTTTATAATGTATTTGCACTGGTTACTTGGTAGCTTTCACATTTTTTAAAATGATTGTATAGGTCTATAAAGCTCCAGACTACCTACCAGAGATGGTTTTAGTTTATGAACAAAGAAGGACAGATCCTCTGATACTGCTCAATAAACCTTTTTCACACTTCTGCATTTTAAACAGGAAGTTTGGTGCGCAACAACTTCCTGTGGCTTTAGCTTTAGACAGTGACAAAAAAGGCTCAGTCTTGGCGTGGTTGTTTTTGTTCTGTTCCTGGTTGCTCTATAGCCATACCTGTCTGACCAGAGGAGGCAGTGGGTCTAAGCAGTTAGGAGGGATAAGGGTCCGGAATTCTGCATAAAGTCAGGGAGCACTTTCGTGTGCAGCCGACACTTCACTCAGGAAGATTCTGTCAGTGGATCCACCATCAGCCGCCTTAAAAGTGGAGCTATTCCATCTCTATTTCCCTGGAATAATATGATTGCACCACCAGAGGGAGTCTGCCTCAGAAACGGCAGCTTGTCCTCTCACAGTAAGCTAGCCAGGCTAAAGCTGCTACTGCGGACCACCATTATGTGGCATATCCACCCACAGGTAAATATCTAAGAAGGTCATTTGTATAAATTTGTCATGGTAAATTGTATATATTTGTCATATAGACCCTTTGATTGTTTGTAAACATTGTGACAAATTTTGTTGGGCGGAGCTTAGCCTGGAGGCAAACCACCATAGTTATATATATAAACACTAGATGACTTATCCACTTATCCACGCTTTTAGAAAATGGGGAGCGACGTAGCAACGTGGCGGCCATCTTACCTCAGACAGCTGGTACTGCTCATTACATCAATGTCAATGGTGCATGTACTATTTCAATAACCTTAACTTGCTCAATTTTCAAACGGCAAGCAGCAATTTCAACATGTACAAGCATCCTATGTCATTCCTACGTATAATAAGGTTTGTAATAAGGTTTGTAAATCCATCAATATTTCATCTAGTTAAGGGTATTTTTGTTTAGGCTGATCAATCACCTTCCAACAGCTACCGTAGAGCGCGTCAGAATGTCCGAACGTCAGTTGTCTGAGGTAAGATGGCCGCCGTTGAGCCACACTGGCGAATCTTGCTTGTGTCATCTAATGTTTATAAATATATCTGCTTTAGCCAGCTGCGTTTGCTACTGGCCATTAAGGGGTCTATCAGGTAAGTTTAGTCAAATGTAACCATTACGACCTTTCCAGGACGTGATACAGCACCAGTGTGTAGTTATATACCACCATCTAGTGTAGCTAGCTTTTAGTTCACGAAGCTACTTCTTTTCTTTCCTTGATAGCTGTGGATATTCTTCATTGAGGAACTTATACCACTTATCAAGTTTGTTTGGGTATTCGTCGCTGCAATTGCCTCTGCATCAGCAAACAAAAAAACTGGCAAGTTGAGCAACGTTGTTGAAAAAACAAGAGCCATTTTCCCCATTTTCACACCGGATGCATCACGAAATGTCCATTACACAGATTACATACAAAGTCAATGAATAGATGCGTTACGCGTTTCGTCCTGTGCCGCAGAAGACGCATTCGGTATGAACACAGCTTTAGACTCGCAAAAACAGGAAGTGACTCGGCACCAGGAGGCGCTACTTCTGGTTGTCATGAAAAAGGTCTACTAGTTTGGCAACTCCTTCAGTTTTTATGGAACAGCCTGAGCTGTAAATATTACAGCTGAAAACCTACTTATTCAGTCTGACTGTTATCTATTGCTTTATCATTTTATTCCTTAAATTATTTATTTTAAATATTCTATTATTTCAGCTGTTTATGTTTATTCTATCTGTTCCTAACAAATAAACCTTAAATAAGTAATAAATTACTTCTGTGTGCATTGGTCTCTAAACCTTTTAAGCATTTTACCTTTTGTCAATCACTTCAGTAAATCCCCTAAAGCACTTTGGGCTACAATTGAATTTGTATAAAAGGCGCTGCATAAATAAAGTGTTTTGTGTGGATGGAAAAAAAGTTGCTCTTTCTCACCTGTGAGAAATACATCATCATGTATCACATCTGTGAGAATTGAAGGAGAAATCTCACTAACAGATTTAAACACACCTGTGAACAGTAAGTGAGAAAAAGAGGCTTTTGTGTTTGAGGAAAAGCTGAGTTTAGTTTAGGGAAATGGGAAGAAAACCAAAAATTGTTGCCTTTAAAGGTTTGTTCACTTTATGTGATGCATTTATGTGTTTATCAATAAAAAGTCTTCTATTATTTGTGCACAATTAAACTGCTTAGGATCTTATAGACATTTATGTCGGTCGTTTCCTTTAAATAAAGTTGAATTGTGAGAGTGAATCAGTAAAATGAAAATAAAGAAAAGAAACACGTTCCCACTTTGATGACGAATTTGACGCAGCACTGAGCTGGAGAAGCCACGCCTCCAGGAAGCTCTCTGTCGTGATTGACATGTAAACAGACACGCCCACGAAGGTGAGAATGTCAGCGTCCTTTGCGCAGTGCTATGTATGTATTTTCTACAGTCTATGTATGTACCGGCTAACGCCCCGCCCCCAAGCTCTGTCATGTTTATAAAGCAGCATGAGCTCAGTGAGAGGGGGCCGTCCTCTGGGCCTACGTCACCGTGCAGGGAGGAGGAAGTCAGTGTCCCATCTAAAGACACGCCCACTCATGATTATGCATAAGTAGGATGCAAATCAGCCTGTTTGTGTAGAGTTGATCAGAAAGTGACTTTTCAGAGGCTAAAACTCTGGAAAACTGGAAAGTTTGGGAAAATAAACCTTAAATACTTTGTTTTGTGGTTCGTATGTGTGAAAAATAGCATGATATGGGACATTTAAATATAATTGATTAGTTTTAAGAAAAAACACTAATGTAGCGACATGTTAATGTTATAAAAGCTCAGTAGATAAAGCCAAACGAGACCAACTTTGTAAAAGTAATGATTATATTTTAAGTTTTGTTTTAGTTCTGCTGCAGTCACACTCACTGTATGAGTGAGTTATTTCTTTTTTCACAGTGAGATGTTTCACGTCTAAACATGTAGTTTAACACACTACCGTTTTTAAATATCACACAATAGGACGTTTCATTAACACCACACATGAAGAGTATTTTCAGCCTGCCTAGTAGAATAACGAAGAACCAGATATTTATAAGTAAAATAAAGTTTTATATAAGAAGGCCAATCATCATCATACAGTGATCTAAATGCATATGTACAATATGTACAAGACCTGCGTAAATTAGCCCCTCACCCCATACAAACTTCAGGAAAATAAATGCGTTTTTTGTGCTTTGTGAAACCTCTGTTAAAAAAGAGAACACTGGATGCCTCTATACTGGCTAACTATAGACCAATCAGAACCTTCCATTCATGGCCAAGATCATTGAGAAGGTGGTCTTCAACCAACTGAGTCAATTCTTAACATTCAACAAAATGTTTGATACATTTCAGTCAGGATTTGTTCTCATCACAGCACAGAAACTGATCTGATCAAAGTGATCAATGACATAAGGTTGAACACTGATTCAGGAAAAGTATCTGTTCTCATTCTATTGGATCTAAGTGCTGCATTTGACACTGTAGATAATGGACAGATTGTAAACGTGGGTTGGACTAAATGTTAAAGTAATGCAATGGTTTAAGTTCTACTTGGAGGAGCGAAGTTATTTGTAAGCATTGTAAAATTTGAATCTGACAGATTACCAATGTCCTGTGGGGTTCCTCAGGGATCTGTTCTTGGACCTCTTCTGTTTAACCTTTATATGCTTCCTTTAGGACATTTTACACAACTGTAAGGTTGATTATCAGAGCTACGCAGATGACACACAACTATATCTATCACTGAACCCAGATGACTATGGTCCCATTGAGGTGTTGTGTGACTGTTAGAAAAGTAAACTGCTGGATGAGTGAAAATTTCCTTCAACTAAACCATGACAAGATGGAGGTGATTGTCTTTGGTAACAAGGAAAAGAGGACAGCTGTCAGCAATTACTGGTGTTATGTTTTTGGCAATATGTGCCTGTTTTTGTCTCTCTCTTGTGGCTCTTTGTTTTTTCTTTTAGGCTTGGTCCTGGTGGGGCGTGGACTCCGAGCAGGCACACCTGGTTCCAATTACTCATCACTGCAATACAAAAGCCTCAGACTCACCTCCACTCATTTGGATTGTTCCATCTATGCTGCGGTACTTCTGCTCTAGAGATATCCTTAAGTCTATGCCTTTTGCCAAGTTTTATTTTTGATTCTGGACTTTTATTCCTCTAGTACCTGAGCCTGCTCTGGAGCCACTCCCAGGATCAAGCCAAGCCAAGAGAACACTTTTTGTTAAATAAATTCATGTCGACCCACACTTTGAGTGTTGTGTTTGTTTATGGGTCCAACTTATAAAGACCAAGTCAAAAACCTTGGTGTTCTGATTGACTCAGATCTTACATTCAGCATCAGATCAAATCTATCACAAAAACAGCTTCTAGCACCTAAAGAACATCTCCAGAGTGAAAGGTTTAATGACTCAGAAAGATCAGGAGAAACTGGTCCATGCTTTTATCTCCAGCAGACTGGACTATTGTAATGGTCTTCATCAAACATCTACAGCTGGTTCAGAACGCTGCAGCTCAGGTTTGAACCAGAACAAAGAGGTCAGAACACATTAGTCCAGTTTTTAAGTCTTTACACTGGCTCCCAGTCAGCCTCAGAGGATACTGTAAAGTTCTGCTGCTGGTTATAAATGTGTGAATGGGTTTGGTCCAGAATACATCAGTGAGATGTTAGTCAGGTATGAACCCAGCAGGTCTCTGAGATCTATGGACACAGGTCAGATAGTGGAGCCCAGAGCTCACAGTAACCATGGTGATGCTGCTTTTAGTTGTTATGCTGCAAAGAAGTGGAACAAACTTCAGCAGAGCTGAAGTCAGCATCACATGTGAACATTTTAAATCAAAGTAAAGGACTTTTTTCTCACTGTGTATGATTGAGAGAGAGATTTATGGTCATTTTGTTGATGTAATGTGTTTGTTTATGATTTTAATTGATTTTACTGATGATTTTAAATGTTGTTATGATTTAAACAATGAATGTTGTATGCATGTAAAGCACATTGAGTTGCCTTCTGCATGAAATGCGCTATACATATAAATTTGTCTTGCCTTCGTTTGTGCTGTTTTCAGTTATTAAAGATTATTTTATAGGTCATTCTGAGGTCACCCAGGCCCCCATCTGCTCCAAAATGACCAAGAATGGTTGTGTTTGTTGTGCTTTGTTTGTGCTGTAAAAAGTTTAGTTTGTGCTATTGTGGATGATATAGAAAGAGCGCATTTAATTTCACGTCACTCAGCCCCCCATCGGCTTTGAATCGACCAGAATGGTTGCGTTTGTTTGTGCTGTTACTGTCGTTCTGCTTTTCTGCTATTACTGTAACTACCTGTCCACCCCCCCCCCCCCGAGGATTTCACCCAGAAATGGTCTTGTATGTTTTGACTTAATTGTGCCGTAAAAATATTATTTTATTATCAAGCAACGTTGTAAATGTGTGCTATTCTCCTCCTGTACTTAAGTCAGTCGCTGCACGCCCTTCATCCCAGTACGCACTGTGGGTGGAGCAGCCCTGAAAAGTGGGCGTTCCCATTGAAATCTGGCCTTACGCGCATTCTCCGATGTGCGTAAGTCCTTTTCCTCTTATGTTATTCTAACCCTGGAAAAAGTGCAGCGCCCCCATAAGGTGAAACATTATATTGCACTATAAATATGGACTTAGTTACATTTTGAAGCCACACAGACTTGTGCGTCACCAGCAGCAGCTGTGATCACTCAGCTGCTGCTGTGTGATTAATTAAAACTGTGACAGATGCAGACTTCTGTCCACGGTTGGTCACAGTGATCAATTATTTTCATACTATGTCCAATGTAAAGTCAACAGTTTGGATCCACTACAGAGTGAACATGCTGTCATATGCAGATGAGGATGAACACAAACTGTTCACACACATATTTTAATGAGGCTCGCTCAGGTCACTTAAACTATTTATATTTAAACTGTGTATTATGGAAGTTAATAGTTCTGTTTGACTGTAAACATCCCTCTTGTATTAAAGCAGGACGCTCTGTGACAAGTTATTACATCATATCTACATCATCTAACTCTGTCACGCTTTACAGTGATGATGATGATGATGATGATGATATGAGAGGATGATTGATGATGATGATCAAGGAGAAAGATTTTAACTGTGACTCAGTCACACTAAGTATTCAAATTAAAATTGAACTTTATCATTTTCACAGATTACATGACATTTATACACAAAAAGGACTGTTCAACAACTCAAGAATGTTTGACCAGGAGAGACATGTAAACCCATGTAAATTTGGCAATGGTAAAACAGGGGACGGGACCGGATAAGCAACTGCTTCTCTCGTCTCCTTTTTCGGCATGTACAAAAAAGAAAAAAAAAAAGGAAAAAAAAAAAAAAAAAAAGTGAATGTAACCATGTTGTAAATAAATAAATAAAATAAATTTACAAGCGTTGGGAAAACTCCATATTCCGTGATTTCGAGACAGCCCAAAAAGTTACATCATCACCTCCTTTCCTTCAGCCCTCCTTCATCCACAGACTATGCAGTTTTGTTCTACTTATGCGCGGTGGGCGTGTCAGGAACCAGGACTAGAGAATACGAGCAGGAGAAAAGTGCGTAACTGCAGGAGCGCAAAAAAGTGCTTAAGTCCAGACGGGAGAATAGAACCAAAAAGAGGCCATACTCCAAAATAGAAACATTTCCACTCCAAATGCCAGAGTATGGACAGATCTGAGTGAGAAGCTGGGAGACAAGACCTCTGCAAAGACCCTGTACACCATTGTCAAGACAAACAGAAACAATATCTGAACAGCTTTAGGATTCACTCATTCTGAAACTAATGATGACACTGACACTGAATCAGGTTCCCTCGTCCCTGAACCGGAAAAATTATCAGGATTTTCAGCTTCAAATTCCTTTTGACAAGTGGAAGGAATTATTCCTGAAAAGGCTGAATACAAGGACAAGTATTTCAAAATGAAAAAGAGAAATATACAATTTGAAGCCTGGCACCTGGACTCATGTTATAAATGAGCAGATTTGGAAGGCAGTGGAAAAGTCCTTGAACATTTGTTTTTTAAAAGAGCCAAGGTCCATCCATCAGTCACAACTAGTTATATAGAAATCAGAGGCTACTTTAAAGAGTGTTCTGGTCTTCTTGACATAAGCTGTGAAAGAGAACCTGCAACGGCCCGATGGTGCTAAACTATTCCATCAAAAACCATGATGACTCCCTGGTTGTTCAAAGCGCTTCATGTCTGGACAGTTGTGTGTACAGATACAGTAGCTAAAGAAGTGTGTTGTGGCAGGATGGAACCCCATGTGTGGCGGGCATCACAGACAGAGAAGCTGATGGATTTTGGAGATCCTGAGCCGAGCCATTTCCAAATTTGCCCAACTTGCGTAAAGCAAAACAAAAAAAAATGATGTGGAATTTGGTTGTTCAATGTAACATATGCAATCGTGAGAAAAAAAGAAAAGAAAGAAAAAGACACTAAGAGTGTTTTTATCCAAAATATTCAAGAGTTTGAAGTAAAACTGGAAAGAGTAGCTATACAAATAATCTTCTTTTATAGAATGAACATTTTGTTTTGGTAAGTAGTAAAGGTATTCCCATACAATATTGCCATAATTTAAATAGGGATAAATAAGACTGTAGTAGTGTTAAGATACATTTATGATTTATTAGATTTCTACTTTTACTTCCAATAGACTTAGTTATATTTTTACAAACTTTTTCGACCTGTTCCTTCCAGCACAGTTTGTCGTCAATCTGAACACCTAAAAACATGTTGATGACAAACTGTTTATTTCTTCATTATTAATGCACATTTTAATTTGACCTCTATCACATGTTTTATTACCAGCAAATAACATTTAGTGACGATTTATTAGCTCTGAACCATTCTGAATAATTGTGAAGATCATGATTAAACGTTTAATCAGAGCATTTAAATCCTTGACAGAAATAAACAGTCCTGGTATCATCAGCAAAAAGTACAGTAAAGGTGGTCATAGAAACAGAAGCAAAGTCATTAATGTAAATAATAAATAATAATGGTCCCATAATTGAACCTTGTGGTACACCATACTCCACAGAATTATTTCTAGATTCATACATTTTCATACTGACATCCTGTTCAATGTACACATTGTCCCTCAATCCATATTTATGCAGTTTTTGAAGCAGAATATTGTGGTTTACGGTGTTGCTTTTTATCCAAAGCCGTATGAATTCTATCCAATAGTTCAATAAGAGCCATGTGTGATGAATGATATTTGCAAATATATTGTTCTAAATTAAGTGTTGATGAAGTCTTCTTTAAACAAGTTTTTCCAAAATCCAAATTTGAGAAGGATGCATTTTCATACAAAGGTACAACTTCAGCTATTTTTAGTTTTGAACGTTGGTACTAAGCCAGTTTTCATAGATAATGCAAAAATATAAGTAAGAAATCATAGATCTTTGATAATAGAAGCAATTATTCCATCATGGCCAGGAGCAGATGTTTTTACCTCTGCTATGATTTCCTGAACCTCACTGGAATAAGGTGGTTTAATGTAGTCAAATGGACTGACATTTGTTGCGTAAATTCTTTGTTGCGAAATGTTACATGCAATATAAAAAGTGTAAAATCCATCTGTAAAAGTTGAAGCATGATTTAAAGGAGCTATCTTTCTTTGAATAAGTTAATGTATTGTTTTCCATGTACCTTTAATATTGTTCATTGATTTCTGAAAGTGATCACTGAAGTATTTGTTCATGGTTATCCTAAGAAGACGAGTGTATTGATTTTCATACAACTTATGTGTAGCTAATTTTAAGGGGGAAGGGGAGGAAAGATACTTTTTATAAAGCTTATTTTCAATGCATAAATATTTTATCAGTCCACTTGTAAACCATGGATTTAGTTTTTTTACTTAACTCAATGGTATTTTATAATTGGAAAGAACCTCTCAAAAACATCATTGATTCTTTGCATGAATATTTGAGAAGCTGAGTTTGAATCATTTTCCCTAAGAAACATTTTCCAATAATTGTTTGAATTTGATATTGTTAGCAGTATTATATGCTCGGATACCGGTAAGAGGCTCTTTATTCAGCCTATAACTGTTGCCTAATACAACCATTTGGAATATTGGGAAATGGTCTGAAATATCTGTACATAATATTCCAGATTTTGTCTCATGGTTTAATGTGTTAAAAAGTACATTATCTATTAATGTTGCAGATTTTTCTGTAACTCTTGTTGGTTTAGTAAAAATAGTTTGCATGTATATAATTTAAAAAGTCGTCAGCTACAGAATGTGTTTCCTTTTTAAACAAATCAATATAAAAATTCCCAGGAATATGGCACAGTTTATTTTCCCTGTTTATGAGTTCCAAAGTACTTGAAAAGCATTGATTAAAGTTCAAAACATCTGTGTTTGGAGGCCTGTAAATACTACCAATTACAAGATGTTTAGTTCTATTATTAGACAATATTTCTATGAAAACTGATTTGATTTGTGTTTCATTTCATTACATGGAAAGATCATGTCGCACATTGAAACCCTGATTTTTGTAGGCAAAAATGGAAACTCCTGCTCCAGACCTTGATTATAAGATGTCAATTCATATCGGCCAAGTTTCTGTCAGAACAATTACTGAAAACTCATTCAAAGAAGATAAAAAAAAAAAGTGACATCTTTTCATAATTTTTTGGAAGACTGCATATATTTAAATGTAATACTGAAAACATTTGTATTATTCTTAGATTGTATGTGATTATTACTTGACATCATCAAAATACTCACATGAGTCAGCATTGTTTTCATTTGAAAACAAGCTTCAATCAGGATCTATTTCCAAACCATGCATTTCATAATCTGTGTCAAGTTCTATTGGATTAAATGAAAGTCTCGTGTTGTAATCATCAGACACATCATCATTCAATGTGTAGAATACAAACACCGAACCACAACTTTCACAGTGCCATGTTGACTTTGATCCCCTGCTCTGTCAGAAATGTGTGCATATTTTAAATAAAACTACAAAGAGAACAACAGACATGAGAGCCCATTGGCTTCTGACATTTTGAACATTTGTTGTGACTATCCATGCTTTTTGGAGGAAACTAAAAAGAGTTAAAAACAGAATATGTAAAAAATGAGAAGAGCCTTTCACACCTGTGGTGACTTTGTAGACGATGAGTGATAAGTTTGTCATATCTGAGATAAACAATGTCACCTCTTGGTCTCACTTCTTTCATCGCTGGAATTAGCTCGTTGCGTCTTTGTCGCACAGATTCAGAAAAGACTTGATTCATGTAAATGTTTGATCCCTTGAGGAGCTTTGCCTTTTTCAACACAGCCAGTGTTGTTGTGTCTCAGGAACTTCACCATTATTGGTCTGGGTTTTCCTCTTTGACCTGGTGATTTTCCACAACGATGCACACGCTTCATTTCAATATGTTTAGGATCCAGCTTGAGTTTGTATGATAAGATATTCCTTATCTTGATCCCACAATCAAATCAAATCAAATAGTTGTATTTCTAAAGCGCTTTACAGCAACCAACCGCTGTACACAATAAGAAATACAATTTAAAAACGGCATAATATATAATTAAAAACAGAACATTATCACATGTAAAACACACAGAACTATGTATCAAACGTCTTTATAATCAGGTGAGTCTTTAGTTTAGCTTTGAACAGTTGCAGGTCTTTGATGGCACGTAACTCAAGCGGCAACGAGTTCCAGAGTTTTGGACCTGCCACAGTAAAAGCACCATCACCCCACTGTTTGTAACGTGACCTGGGCACCTGGAGCAGGTGGTGTTGGGCAGAACGTAGGGCTCTGCTCGGCTGGTGAGGGTCAAAGTATCACATACAGTAAATACACAGGTGTGAGGCCATGGATGGAACAGAAAACAAAAAGCAAAAGTTTGTACTGGATTCTGAAAAGGACCAGGAGCCATTGCAGGGAGTAAAGAACAGGTGTGATATGGTGATGTTTGTGATAGTTGGTGAGGAGCCGGGCAGCAGCGTTTAGCACAAGCTGTAATCTGTGTATGGAGGTCTGATTCAGTGCAAAATACAGTATATTTCAGTAATCCAACCATGAGCTGATGAATGCATGAATAGTTTTTTCCAGGTCAGAGCGGCTGAGGAAAGGTTTGACTTTAGAGAGAAGACAAAGCTGGATAAAGCTTAACTACACAGTTAATTTGCTTGTGAAAGTTCAGAATTCTATCCAAATTTACACCAAGGTTACATCAGTGGGTTTTGAACGTAGAAAAGAATGACTTCAGATTTTCCCTCATTTAAACATAAAAAGTTCTGTGCGAGCCAGAGTTTGTCATCCAGACACCTGTGGATGGACTGATGTGTGTCTGGGGAGTTTGGTGTAACCAGGAGGTAGATCTGTAGATCATCTGCATACATGTGAAAGGACACGTTATGGCTAGTGATGATTGAACCCAGGGGCAACATAAAGTGAAAATATAACCAGACCTAAAATGGAACCCGTGGCACTCCAGAGGACAGAGAGGCGTCATTGATAACTACGGAAAACGTCCTGTCCGTTAGGTAGGACTTGAACCACTGCAGCACAGGTCCCTGAAGGTCCACCTGCTGGGCCAGGCGGGTCAGGAGGATGGAGTGGTCTACTGTATTGAATGCTGCAGTGAGGTCCAGCATTACCAACAACACTGTCCAGAGACAACAGGATGTCATTTTGTACTTTCAGTAGTGCTGACTCAGTGCTGTGGCGTGTCCTGAAACCCTGACTTGAATTTTTCAAAAATGTTATTCTGGTCTAGAAATGAATGTAAGTGATTGATTACCAGTTTTTCAAGGATTTTGGAGGAAAAAGTTAGATGGGACACAGGTCTAAAACTGGACAAAAATCGAACCATTTCTCATGTTCAGACTCTGTTATTCAATCAAACACCAAGTTATTGCATTGCCATTGATTCTCAATGTAGTCAATTTTATTCACCACCTTGCTGTAAGAAGAGCCAGGAGTGGTAACGTCTTTGTTTATCTCCTTACACTGAAGTGAGAGGTTGTCAGACAGTGATTTCAACAGTGAAATCATCAACATCCTCCTGGGTGTATTTCTTTGAGGTCACACACTTCCTAAAAAACACCTAGTCTTTTTTTTAAGGAGTCCATTATTATTTGGAGAAAGCCTTTGTAAGTACTTTCCTGCTGTTATAGTTGACATTTGCTGATCCAGAAGTTCCCGGACTTGTGAAGAGGTCATTACATCCTCTTCAGATGTTGCAGTCATGGCATTGTTATTGAAGTATAATTGCAGGTAGAGTGTTAGCAACACGTAAAGGCCTCAGATGGAGCCTGCCTTCTTAATGTCCAAAGGATCACTTTTTCTGCACTTTTGGGTAAAAATCACCACAGTGTAATAGGAAAAGACAAAATCACAGAAGATTATAAGGATTTTGAGTTGATTGACTGAAGCCCAAACTCTCAGTAATGCTTAGCAGCAACCAACCAGTTTGTAGCATCAGGCCTAAAGACGTCTGAAAGTTCTCCATCACAGAGAAGAATGTGAGAAGAAGTCAGGCAGTATTTTTTGACTGACAGATGTTCAATAATTAAATATCCAGCCTGTCGATAAAGCTAACTAAAAGAAAACCCACTCTCCGGCTCCAGTTAAAGACATCTGGAATACATCGTGGGAATTAAAGATATCCCAGATGTTGCACTGCTACACACCTGTCCTGATGCCCTAGTTTTCCTGTGAGAAAACAAAGCAGATTTGGGAATACATTCTGTTTCCACATCAGCAACAACAACAAACCCCAGCTGTTGACATCTGTGTGCCACTTCATCCTGTTTAGTTTAGTGTGCTCCTTATTTTGGACTTGGCTTCCTCTGACAGGTTGATTGGAGTGTGGAAAAACTGACGAGAAAAACAACTCCAAGGATTGAAGATGAACTTACTAGAAAACCTACAGTATTTTCAGCCATTTCATAACTTTGACTGAAATAAAAAGTATTGGAAAAGTGTTTTTTAAGAAAAGTGTTTCTCTAAAAACATGCAAAGAAGAGAAAAAAGGCAAAAGTTTCAACATTTGCTGTGTCGGTACCAGCCAGTATTAAATGGGGGGGCACATATAACTATCTCCACATACGCACACCAACATTTAAAATAAACATCAAACGCCATTCAATATTTAAACATGATCCTATTACACCAAACAGCAGATAAAAGCCTATAAAAATATGGAGGCATATAACTTTATTGTGAGCGGGTGGATTCACAACCTCAGCAGTAGCTATAATGTAAACAAACATGCAATGCATCTTAACGACGACGTTAGCCTGACAGTCAGGGATACATGAGGTTTGTTTGACACATACATATGTACTACTACTGAATAGTACTATATCACATGTAGTGAAATAGCATTAGGTTGTTCAGCTTTATGTGCACAGTGTGCAGCAGGGGTAAATAATAGTAAATGAGCATTTAACAACAACCTAATGCTATATAAACACAGCCACAAAACAAAGTTAGCTCGCTAACGTAGGTCGCTACAGACACGGGCATCATCAGCAGACTCTGCTCCTCCCGACCACAGACGTAGCTTTAAAATTCACTTTTTATGGCGTTGTTC
Source organism: Gouania willdenowi (assembly GCF_900634775.1). Taxonomy (NCBI): domain Eukaryota; kingdom Metazoa; phylum Chordata; class Actinopteri; order Blenniiformes; family Gobiesocidae; genus Gouania; species Gouania willdenowi. The sequence continues at coordinate 36,111,613 of NC_041064.1, read as the reverse complement.
TGTGAGCTTTTTACATTTCTCACCTTTGCGAACGACAATCTTTGGCACTCTCTAAAATATCTTTTCCTCTTTTCGATTAAAACATCTGGAGCAGCCGTAAACTACACAAAACATGGACATTTTGATGTTTTCAAATGGCAGATTCTCAGGTCAGCGGGAAGGCCGTGAAAGAAACCCCCATGACGCCGACACTGGCTGGGCCTAACACAAATGTGGGCAACTGGCAACTCCAAAATGAAAGAAAAATATACATACACAACAAACAACAAGACGCATACAATACATACAATACATACGCATACAAACACATTTAAAATGACAAAAAATACTATCAGACAAAAAAAAACACAAAAAAATTAGAAAACATGCAATACAGCTTTTAAAAACATACAAAATAAGAGATTATTACTAGCGATCCAGCTAACAGTCTTTGAACTTCATGTACATAAAAATATAAACAAATATCAACAAATAATGCACATTCACTAAAGGAAGTAGGGCGTATTATACACTTGTTTTTCTCCCTATGCTCCCATCAAACCAACCATTAGCATAATTGTTAGCAGCCTGTTATGCTTTCTGTGGTCAGGAGTGTTTAAAAAGCTTTTACTTTGAAAATCTAACTTTAATCCTGGACAATCTTTGGCAGCCTTCTTAAAGCTTGATATCTAACTACGACCCAAATTGTTGCAATACAGAAAAAAAAAAAAAAACAACAATGCCCAAAATGTAACATCTAGTCAATAAAGTAATAAGTGTGTAATTATTCTGAGCTCAAAACGTTTTTTTGGCCTTTTTTATACAACTTTTTATATGTATATACTGTATATATGAAGGTAAATGTCAAAATATTTACCCATACTCAGTTGTGTATGATACTACACAATAAGCCCTTTAATCCATAAATGATTGACTCACTCTATAATGTAATACAATAATTACACTATTAGGGGACAAATATTTTAACCTGCCCCATCTCATCACATTATTGACCAGTTTTTACATTTTGGGCTGTTGTTACTAAAACTTTATCTGTGTATTAAGAATAACTTTCATCTCCCAATCAGCACAAATACTAAGATAAAAACAATAAGATTATTTGTTTTAAATTGCCAAACTTGACTCTTTTTCACTACTTTAATGAAATCAGAGAGGAGCCTTGCTCGTGGGCCCTCCAGGATTCAGGTTATCTGCTAAAGAGAAAAGAAACGAGCTCCTAATGGTCTGAATTTCAGAACTTGAAGGACAACCAGGATTGGAATAAAAGCAGAAAATAAATCTCTCATAAATGTCAGTATTTGTGTTTTAACGTTTCAAAGTCAAAGTCGGCTTTACTGTCAATCTTACAACATTCAGGAGGGAGTGGGATAAGTTGAGCTGCCCCTTGTTGCTAGGAAACAGAAAAAAACATTGATCATGTGACCACAGATTTAGGAGGAATGCATTATTTTATGGAGTCTGTGAAGGTAAGCACCACAGGTATAAAGTGGTTAGACATTGTTTCCAAAAAAGCATTTTTCACTCTTGAAAGTTAATTTAGTCGATTATGACTTTCATCAGAATTGTGTTTGGATTAAAATAGTTAATATTAAATGTGTTTTATACATACATTGTGATATTTATGAGCTACATCACAGTGAGAAAGAAGTAAAAACACTGCTATGCATCTGCCTATTGGACTCCACGTCCCACAATGCAATGCACAAAACTTCTCAACCCTCTGAATATGTTTGTGAGTAGATGATCTTTGGTTTATTGATCAATGAATCTTAACCACTGTCTTTATTTTAATAAAAAAATATAATATCTAAGATTTGAATATTCTAAAAACTTATGTTCATATTTAATGTGATACATTCAAATCTCAAATGTATTTATTTTACATATGAGCTGTCGAGGACATGGTGGCAGTGTTTGAATACTTTGTTGTCATCCTTCTGTGATGCTGCGTGGTTAGCAGGCAGATGTAATCATTGGGGGGGGGTGGAGATTCAGGGAGGGACTCTGACTACTTTTCAGTAGCATTATGGGATCGTCTCTGGCCTCAGTAATGTTGTAAGCATAGGTTTTAAAATATCATTTTGGAAACATAGATTGTTTTTCAGAAGTTTAAAGTGAAAACTATAAATGTGATGTTTGTATCAGAAAGTGTTTCTGCTGCACAGCATGGAGAAGTTCTCCTTCTCTCTCAGCTGTGATTAACCAGAGCTCAGAAGTCTGAGTGTGAGTTGGTTTGGGTTTAATTTGATAGTTTGTGGCTTTTTTACTTGTCAGTGTTTTGTTTTTTTGTCTATTTTTACTTTTATAAAACTTGAGGTTTTGTTTTTATTTCTATGTGTCGGATGCCAGAGGCCACTTCCTACCCGTCTGGAGATCCGTGGCTTTTCACGGTAACTCTGTCTGTAAACTAAGAGTTTAAGGTAACTGTTGGGGTCACCACGTCCAAAAAGCTTGTGTCTGTGTTTTTAAATGTGCTGCAGTAGATTACCTGGAGCTTCAGACTCTCAGACCAGAGAGGTGAGCACCACAGCGAGAACAGGTCACAGCTGAACGTCTGGAGTCATCCACTTCACAAAGCCACGGCCACTCACTGCTATGAGGAATGTTAGCGGTGCAAAGTGTGTGAAGAAAACGCCTCCCACTATGTCCCACTTTCACCACTACCACCAGTATCAGCTCCAGTAGCAAAGATCACTGATCCAAGGCAGGATGGATCCATGCTTTAAATGTTTCCGTCAGACAGCAGAAACACAGATTTATGACACCAGTCCACACACACAGAGGTGGGTCACAAACTTTGTGTACCCATGGTACACCAAGGGACAAGTAAAAATGTGAAGGCAACTCATGTTATCACTCATATTATGTACAGTATGTGTAAATGTGCATAATTATTTACTAATGGCAAATAAAATGTGACAAAGACAACTACAGTATATTAGTCATGAAATATTTATTAACAAAATATTTTAAGAAAAATAGGTATAAAGTTTGCCTCTATATTATGAAATGAGTGTATACATAGTAGTAAATAAAAAAAAAATAATTATTTTTGTGTAGCTGTATATTGCAATAATGTATGGTTGTCACAAAATCCCACGGCACACCCGGACTTGCCTCACGGCACACCGTTTGGGAACCACTGGTGTAATGTAAAGAGTACTGATATACAGTATCTATTCAAGTAGTATCAAGTATTGTTACTTGATTGAAATTGTTCTCAAGTACAAGTGTAAGTAAAAAGTAGCACAATTAAAAAGTACTTAAAGTCAAAGTTACAGTAGTTGCTTTCACCCCATGTTTATGTTTGGTAATAAATCTGGCCACGGTTCCTTTGCACAAATGGAACTTCATTTGTTTGACACATTTTTGTTAAAATTTACAATTAAAAAATAAATAAATAACACCAATGAATTCAATTTAAAAAAAAAAAAGAAAAACATTCTCAGGCTCTGACTATAAATACATTTATGAGAACAGTTCCATGCCAAATGTGGGTAAAAACAACATAATAGGTAAATAGGTCAGATTTTGGTGAATTGGAGCCTTTGTTTATTGGGATTTGTTGTTTGGCTGCTTTGTTTGTTGTTCCAGTTCATCTTCAGTATATTGTTTGTCTTCTTTTTGACTGTAAATCCTAGAGATAGTCATGGATAAAAGTGTTTGTTAATTTGTAAGTTATAGAATACTCAAAGTAATGCAAAAGTGACCAATTGAATTCATTCTAATGTTATTTATAGATATTATATTTTAAATGTGAAAAACCCAACATTTCCCCACGAGCAGCATCAGTGACGATGGAGAGGAAAAAGAACACCTGTAGCCTTAAATTTAGAAATAAAAGAGCGTTGTGACTGTAAGCAGGCTGCGAAGGTGTGATATGTTTTAATTTAGAAATCTATTTAACGTCTGATTCTGGCGTCCTGTGGAGCTTTAGAATCAGGCTCAGCATCCGACGTCTTCCTTTCAGGACTGAGATGTTAAACATTTATTTAAACACACTCTTCTTTTCTGAAGACGTCAGTCAGCGTTAAAGTCTTTTAAGGACACGCTGAATAATTAGGAATAAGCTGAATGTTTGAAGTGATGTTTTTAACTGTAACTAAATATATTGAGCCTGATGTTGTTTAATCCTCTTAATATTTATTACTTTAGGAGGAACCAAGCCTTTAAGAAAAGACTTTAAACTTTACTTTCATTTATTCTTCTAAAAACATGGAACTCATGATGTTTAGCAGAATGTTGGACATACATTTCAGATTGGCCAGTGGCCGCAGACGCTTTCCAATTGGTCGATTTGGTGCGAGGGCGGGTCCTGGCCATCACTAGCTAATTAATTCTAACAACTTTGCTAAACATTTACTTTAGATATTAACAATGAACCAAGTAGATTGTTTATTGTGCGATTTGGTTCTCTGCCGATCGAACGTAAATTGGAAATTAAACGTCTGGGACACATAAGCCAGATGATTTCACCCTTTTTTAGGAAGGAAAAGTAAAATATAATTTTTAATGGGATCCACGCTGGCAAACCATCACTCAAAACTCAAAATCGAGAAATCCAATATGGCCACCATCCGTATTGTCAATTTGGATATTTTGTCATAACTCAGATATCTACATTAAATGTTTGAGTTTAGTCATTGTACATGTTTAGGGTTAGGGTTAGAACACATGTTCAGATGAATTCACCTGAGAAATAAATCAAAATAAATCACAATTTCAACCTTTCCATGTGTAAAGTGTTGTGGTGGCCATTTTACTGTATATGATGCTCTGGATTTCATGACAATCCTTGTCCCCAAAAATCAACAACACAACCAAAAGTTATGATAAGATTGAAATTTGCAGTACGGATGGTGGCCATCTTGGATCTTGCTCTGAGCACAATTTACTGTATTATTGAAAACCTATATTTCACCCCTGAGATCATGGTTCTATGTCAAATAGAACTAATGGTATGACAAAATTGGCAATTCTGAATAGCGACTATCTTGGATTTGTTGATTTTGAGTGGAAATTGATGGTTTACCTGCATGGATCCCATTAAAAATGGATTCAGCTACTCAAAAAAAGGTATAAATTGTCATGTTTTCTTCCAGAAATGAACATCTTAGCCTAATATTGCTACATATCTGCCAGGATATTGTTGTGTTCAGGTGTTGATTTGAACATGAAAAGTGTCAGAGGGTAATTGAATTATATGTGGAATGAATTGTGTAATATTGATATTGTATTATTGTGGTGGAGTTGGAGCAATGGTTTACTATGGATAACGTACAGTAAGTGTGTATGGACTCCCCATAGAAGCTGTCTGTGGTGCTGAAATGGTTTATTGATTATCAAGTATTGGTTGTGTGCTGTTTACACCGTGAGTTCTACATTGTGGTGTTACAGTCACGTTGTTGTTTCAGTATTGATTATTTGATCTTGGTAGAGCTTTAATGCTGTTCTTTGGTGGTTATGTTCTAATAGGTCATCAAGCGTCCTCTCTTACTGCACTTTAATTATGTTTATTTTTGTTGTATATGTGTCTGTCATTGTGTGTGTTTTTATTGTTGTTCTGTATATTTTTTCATTATTTTTTTTTAGTTGTGTGTTTTCATTGAATTCCTTTTTGTATATTCACCTGCAATTTTGTATGTTTTCGGAAGTAATTTGGTGCATTTTTGCTGTGTTTTTTTTATGTATCTTTCTGTCATTTTGAGTGTTTTTGTTGTTTTGCAAATTCTTCATTTGTTTATTGTTAATTGTGTGTTTTTGGAGTAATGTCACTCTCGTCTCTCTCAAATACTGCAACACTTCACACATTCCATTTATATTCTTTTTGTTGCTGCTTCTTTTTTTCATCAACGTTTAGTTTTTTAACCAAAGATGCTAAATGATTCCATCCAGTAAAAAACTGAGCTGTAACAAACATGTATGAAGTGTTTTCTCCTGTGTTGGTTTTAAAGCAGCTACAGTAAAGTCTCTGTGACCTTCACACACAGACTGACTGATAAATGGCTGAGATTGGACCCACATTCATCCACTTTTTGACATTTTCAGTTAGGGACTCAGCTCCCTGCTATCCCTCAAGCTATCAAAGTGAAATGACAAATGTTTTGCTTCCACTGTCTATGGACACAGCATATATACATTATGTCCCTTTGGGCCTTAAACTAAAGCTCACTGAGCCCTCAGAGATCCCAGCACCTGTAACACGAACCATTTCACTTCTGGGATCTGTCAACTCATTTCTCTTCCTTTGCACCAGAGTGAGAAAATAAACAATATGTCATGTTTGCGGCTATGGACGATAGTTTATTATCAGATAAAGACAAAGTGTTGGATCCATAGGTCAATAAATCAGAGATCATTGGCTCAGAAATAACTATGTGAATCCGTGGACGCCCAGGGTATGTTTTGGTCAATGAATTTTCTGTTCCGAAAGGGAAATTGAAAAATAAAAAAACATTTGGTTATTTGATTTTTGTTATCAAATTGAAAAACTTAAAGTAAAATTCAAGGCATATTTCTTTATCAGGGTCAGGAAGGGATGAACAAAAAAACCTTCCGTTCATTCAAAAATGCTGGCAATAGAGTGAACGGAAGGTACACGGAGCCAAAAACAAAAACGTTAATTTTTCAATACACATGTTGTGCTTTATTCTTCAATATAAACATATGCAATATGTAAAAAAAGGCAATGACTGGGGGTGAGGTTTGAAGCAGCGATGCTTATGGCACGTTTCCATTGGCAGTATCAGCTTTCATAACCCGATATTGTTTTTCCAGAGCTTTTCCATTGAGCACCATTCTGACACACAAAACTGCCAGACTTGCATTTTTTTGCTGCCATCCTCACATCAACAAAAATCAATGGTGGTCAAATGCTTCCTCTCTGTGTGTGAGTTGATGACTCTACGCTGTGATGATTCTCTGAATCAATCAGTGTCAGCTTTGAGCCTACGTCACATTTTCAGACCAGGGCTATTTTTCTTTGGAACGTCAACAAAGGAGGAACTAAAAAAGCAGCACCAGGAGGAGGTACTTCTTTTTCAGTGGAAACGCTCAAAAAGAGAGTAGAGCCGATGCAGACAGTGGAAACGCACCAATAGTCATCATGGGAGGTGCACCTAAGGTTACGGCGTAGGGGTCTACGTCAACGCAGAGAGCTACGCGTAGCTACCACACAGTTTCATGGTTTAGGCTTTAGGTGGCATCAAACAATGTAATTCCCTTGTAGATAAAAAACCAAACCAGTGAACCTGTCTGCGTATCGATGAAACTGCATCCAACCCTGCAGAGAAACTCCGACCAACAAGGAGCCTGAGAGCCTTCCAGTGTGAGCCGGTGACTGGATTGGACACGAAGAAGGCCTCGCTCACGTGTTGGGTCGTGTTTCTGTGTCCTGTCAAATCTCGGTCTTCATGTGTTCATGTTTGTGTGTTTGAGTTGTTCTGTGCTCCACAAAAATGTTCCTTCACACTCATTTCTCTTCTTCACAGTTTTCTTGTTCTTTTTTCTAAAGTGTCTATTTGTACGGTTGCCGTACAGACAACTTCCAGTGCTATTGGTACGGTTACCAAAGTCCACGTACGTAGCGTCTTAGGGTTAGGGTTAGGGTTAGGGTTAGGGTAATTGGTTATAACCCAATATCGCAACAATTTTTTGGGTTAGAGTTATGGTTAGTCTTAGTCACGTGACCTAAACTGGCCAAATAGGGGCGTACGGATAGAATGTCGGTATATTGATATGGCAACCGTACGGATAGCCACTGCCTTCTTTTTTTTCATAAGATTGAACTTTTTATTATTACATTAGTTTCATTAAATAGTCTCTTCTTCGTCTCTTCTTATTCCATCTGAACTTGTATCATCATGTGTTCACAGATGGTGTTTATAATGTGTGTTTTCTGCATCTTATTTAAATAAATGCATGCATTCATTCCATCTGTGATGCATTCTGACCTCTTTACATGTTTCCTATCAAAGTCAGTGATTTGTGTTCAGTTTAGTGAGAGTGTTTCGTTACTTTTGTGCCTCGATGCCTCTCCACGTGTCATGATCACTACAATAGCTGCCATTTGATAATCCCCTGTGGATTCTGACTTGAAGTGAGAACCTGTTACACCTCGAAGGGAAACCATTTATATCAGAAGATCTGGAAGATGTCCTTGAGCGTGGAGCGTGGAGCCCTGTGTTTGTGAGTGAACTCAGAGGAATGGTGTAATTTAAATGGAAATGAGCAGCTCCTTTAGCTTGTCACTCAGCTGAGACATGAACAACCTCTGCTGAGCATGATGAGCTCATCTCCTGGAGCTGCTGCAGGAACCAAGGACACGTCCACGGGTAAGTAAAGGAGTCTAAACTCACATTGCATAAATCCTCCTGCTCAGTCTGAGCTCAGGTTGATTCTGTCAGCGGTGGTCATCTACGTATCCTCCGCAATCTCCCTTCACTCCTCCAACTAACTACCTCTGTAACTTAAATAATCAGTGTGTTAGGAAGACATTTACACATCTTTAGTGTTATTTATTTCTAAATTCACCTCCTGTACTGGTGTTTCCTCTGAAAGCAACAGGAGGCCCCAGAAGTAAATGCACAAAATGACTCCAAATGAACGCAGAAGGACAGAAAAAAGACAAAACAACAGCAAAAACAGATATAGGCCCTTCCCTCTGGGGCCTGTACTACAAATCTGGATTTATTTTTATCTCACTAACTTCTACTAACTACTGCACCTTCAATGCTGCCTAGTGAGGCTGACAGAATCAGCAGGAACATACTACAGTAAACAATGTGCTCTCATCCCAGTGTGTGTGTGATAAATTGAGGAGGACTATCTGAATAGAAACACCTGTAATGATCCCATGGATTAATATTGATCATCATTAACAGTGTCAGCAGCTTCCTGTCTGTTTTATTTTCTTCCTGTTTTTTCTGCAGCAACAGTGTTGTTTTTGGTCTGAATTAAAGATTTAAATTCTTCATATTTTTAAAGAATTGTTTTTTAAATGTGACGTAAGTTGCTCCACACGGTCTCTCTGTCTTTGTGATTGGTCTGACACTGTAAGCTCCGCCCCCTGTTACAGGAGTGTGCACGTAGCCAGGCTGAAATCACTTGTTCGTGAGTGTGTTTATATCCTGCTTCATAGTACAGGGGCTCTCTGACAGAGAATGTTTGGTTAGGTGAAACTGAGATAAATCCTGGATATACTGATCCAGCTTTGTATTACAGGCCCCTGAAGCTGGATAAATATATCCTGATATCTATTCGTTAGCTTCACCTAGCAGAGCAGCTGTACTACGAAGCGGGATATCAACATGTTCATTTCAGCCTGGCTGTAAAACTCAACAATTTTTTTTTTTTTACTGGTTGCACAGTTTTAACAACGCTTACATCACATGATGGCAGTCACTTTTAATCTGAAACTGTGCAAGAAAACTACAATTTCTTGCAAAATTGCCTCAAATTACAGAAAAATTGATCACAAAATCAAGTAATGTTGAAGTGTAGATCCTGCACTGACTGAAATATGTCACTTATTGTTTGGAGAATATATCTTATATAAATCGTATATATCTTATCCAGGTGAAAGTGCAAAATTGGGCACAATAATGCTGAAAATGACATACGGCTCTATGTCTTCCTTTCAGGTGAGAAGGTTTCTAAAAATAGAGCAAAAAGAAAAAGGTAGATTCTAGTTATGGAACCAGCAACCTCTTGTAAAACTTCTCCTTTTTGTCTTGTTTTTTCCTGAGCTCTACATTCAGTTTGAGGCACTCACCATCTGGTAGCTGTAGCTCTATCTGTATCTGTGGCAGTAGATTGGGCGACATCTCATGATTGGCGCTGTCACTGCATCAGCCCAGGGACACAGAGGAGAGGAGAGCAGCTACTGGCTGTTTGTTTGCACTCATTAATAGTGATATCTACAGCAGGCAGAGGCTTATTAAGGAAAACAATAGAGTCTGTTACAGCAGACACCAGCCTCTAGCCACAGACTCCATCTAATGAGCTTCTCCCACATAAAAGAGAAGAAGAAGCCTCCTCGGATTGGTGAGAGAATTAAAGAGGAGTCGTGTGGGAAATCACAGCCTCTGAGCATGTGAGATAGGAACAGAAATCAATTAGAAATGATCTTGCGCTTGTAGCAGAACAGAATTGATCAGGACTGTGTGACAAGTTCTTATTGTCTTTGACAGCTTGACTAACCCTAACAGGAGGAATTGACTTTCTTTAACTAACCACTCCATCAAACACACGGCAGCAGATGATTTAACTAAGGATACGTTCTGTGTTACACATGATTCAATAATACAGGGGGTGTGACCCAACTCAACCTTTATTCATAAAGCACATTTAAAACAAGTTCTGTACAGATTAAAGCAACAAAAATGACACAAACAATGACGAACTCTTTTGTCCAAAATGTAACAACTTGTTACATATGTTAGAAAATGTTAAAAAAAAGTAATTACCTTATGGGGTAGACAAAATAGTTTTGTTAACAATAGTGTCAAGGTTCTCCAAAAGGCTTTAACTACACACACACACACACGCACACGCACACGCACACGCACACGCACACGCACACGCACACGCACACGCACACGCACACGCACACACACACACACACACACACGCTGCTGGATAGTGGCCCTTGAGGACCAGGATTGGGGACCCCTGTGTTAAAGTCTGTTATGTTTTGTTTGTGTGTGGTGTAGTGTTTACTCTTGACTTTATGTTTCCTGGTGTTCCTGCTCGTGTCTCCACCTCCCAGTGATGTCAGTGTGTTTGGGTTGTGACTGATTAGCTGCCTCATGTTTCCACCCAGGTGTGGCCTGTTACCAATCAGACCTACTGCACTATTTAGCTGAGTGCTTGGACACAGAATGGTGGTTGGTTCGTTGTCAGTATTACTCTCCTTGTGTTCTGCTGTGTATTGTTTCCTAGTGTCTTTGTGGTTTTTTTGTTGCCTTAAGAAATAAAAATGGAACGGTAACACCAACGTTGTCCCTGCCTGTTGCCTCCACCTGTCTCTGCATTTAGGTTCACATCATGACAGAACCATGACCAATCATCCATGTTGTTTTGGTCTGTTTTAAAAAATAAGCCAACGCAAGTGAGAAGGATTGTTGCAGTTTTGGTGGCACTGACTATTTATACGAGATAGTTTTGGGAGAGTTATGAACTTTTACCAGAGAGCTCTGGTGTTGCTCTGGACTATCAGACTGTTTTGCCAAATGGTCTTTGAGTTTTGAGAAGGTAATTACTGTTGCAACAAATGAGCCAAACCAATAGAGAAAAACTGTAATGTTTCCTCTCTAATGTGAGTCTCCCAGACTCCATGTTCTCCACCAACGAGGTCATATGTTCACCAGTGTTTGTTTGTTTGTACGCAACAGATTTTGGCAAATTTTTTACCAAAGAAATAGCCAAAAATTCCAGAAAATTTTGAAAAAGTTCAGGATCAATATAATGATTCTGGATCAGTTTCATAAATGGATGAGATTCAATCTCTTATCGGAGAAATTTCAAAAATTCATATCTTGGTTTGTAATTGATTGATCTTTGATAAATTTGAGTCACTTTTGCCACAGACTTTTCAGATCGGATCTGGATTGCAGATTTTATTGTGATTTTTTTTTTTTATTTAATTTTTTTAATGGGGGGCCCCATACATTTGGAGTAACTGTGTGGTTATTATTGCTGATACACATTTCTTACAAGCCTTCATGGGGTATGTTACAAAGTGAGATTACCTCTTATCGCGCCAACTTCCAGAATTTAGTCAGTGTGTTCTGGACTACAAAGATCGCTAGCGTCTTACGGAGCTAAATCACCATGGTAACTTATGCTGAATGGCTAGCCTGCTCGGGACAGCTGACAGCTGTCACATCAGATCCACACAGCTTCTAAATATTGTCTCTCCTAAGACAGATAATATTTAAACATCGATACAATCCTTTTGTTTACCAATGACGTCCTTTAGGAAAGTTATGGATTTACTGTATATCTGATGGGCTGATCTACAGTCAGCTGATGAAGCCTGTGTCTTATTATGCACAGATGAGTGAAGTCATATATGAATGAATTTAATTTATGACTCGTCTGCACATACAGATCAAGACACAGACTTCATTAACAGCTGACTCTGTTAATGTGTAAAAGCATCACATTATTTATGATATTAATCCATTGAATGAGATATACCATCCAATAGATTCATGTGATAAATAATATTGCTAATTTACACATTAACAGTATCAGCAGCTTCCTGTCTGAGTTCTTTCATTCCTGCCTTTTTTCTGGAACAACAGTTTTGTTTTTGGTCTGAATTATGGATTTTAATTATTCATAATTTTAAACTTCAGCAACACCTGACCTGGTCGGGACCAAGTTATGTAGTGGATCAGATCTGAGCGAGTATAAAAGCTCCGCCTCCTCCTGGTGCGCTGCACTAACACTGTAACTCTTCGCTGTCATCATGGATTTATATTCATTATATTTATTTAAGATCATTAACTGTTCCTCCTGTAAAAACGCTCGCTTTGCCAGGTTCTCTATTGATTGGTCAGACGCTGCAATCCCCACCCCTTTTAGGTGAACGGGCAAGTAGCGAGGCTGAAAACACTTGACTTAAATTAGCGTGTTGTTATCGACCGTAGTAGGACAGCTTCTCTGTGACAGGGAATGTTTGGTTAGTTGAAGCCAGCTAACTTTATAAGATGAATCCAGGATATAATTATGTAGATTTGTAGCATAGGGCCTTAAAGTGTTAGGATCAATGATGATATCTGACATGGAACAGATTTGGAGGTTTGACATCTAAATAAAACAAGAAGAGGTCACAATTCCTACTAAAATCTGATAAAATCTATGGTCAAAAAAAGTTCTAAATCAACAATGAATATGATTTCATCCTGTAGGGTTTTCCTTTGAATAATGACGTGATAAAACTTTCCTCAACATTAGCTGCATCTTATTATTATTTTTAAGTCCTTGTTGCCTGGAATCCCCAGGAGCTGAAAAAGCTTTTAGCTGATTTAAAATTCTAGACAGGAACTCATATATCTTCATTACCGGCTTCTCTTCTTTAGCGTTGTGTGAAATCCTGAATAGAATTAGAATTTTTTAAACATACATGGCCCTTATTGACCAGTTTCTAACAACTCAATGAAAGCCGCAGCGTGCTGCCACCGTGAATTGATTTGACTTTCTTGGTCTTGCTGAACTAAATCATTTTCTTTCTGTTACCTTCTCTTCATTTCCAGCAAATGCATCATTTGTTTTGTAGTTGATTGTGTGCCTTAAGTGCTTTTTAATGAACTTGTTTTTAACAAGTTTTACTAACACTGCTGTGTTTATTCAATGTTACAAAAATGCTTTGATTTTCTCAAATCAATTAGAAGTAAAAGTTTCCTCCTGTCGTTGAGGTTCATCCAGATCACAGACGTTTTGATTGGTCCGCTCTGGTGTCAGACTGGTACTGATTATAAACCTTCACTCAGCTGCGCTTGTTTTGAATGTGATGAAGAATTGATTTCCTTGCATCGCTGTGAGCTGTCAGCAGTAAAGACAATAAACAGTCTTTTGACCTGTTTTGACCTGACGTCAGAAACCTGTGTCACACATCACTATGGATGACATCCACTGGCTGTGTCTGTCAGCTCTGATGGAGCTGCTCTCTGACACACACTTCACAGGCGTCCATAGCTCTGCTGGGTGACAGAGGTTAACTCTGTGATGGCGTGTCAGGGCGGCGCTCTGAGAGGATCTGATGTGAACGAAGGATTCCAAAGAGTCCGCAGACATAAGGGATTCTGACTCTGATGTTGTCCATATGAGGCTGTGCTGCAACTAGGGCTGGACAATATGTACCAAAACTCAAATGATGATATATGTGAATAATGGGTTGAATTTGCTTGTGCAAAATGCTACACAGGCTCATTTACCAACAAAAAGTTGTACAATATGTGCCACTTTTGGCTTTTTCTCCTCTAAGGGACAGCACGTGTGAGTGAGTTCTGTAGTGTGGCTTGTTTAGATGAAGGTCTGTGTTAGGACGCACTCAGGAATCCATCTGTAACTGTACTTTTCTATTTGAGAAGTAGTGAAAGAAGCAACTCCTAAAATGAGTATTGAAATGAGCTATGAAAAAAAAATATATATATATATATATATATATATATATATATATATATATATATATATACACACATTGTGGTGGTGGACAAAGAGCAGAGGAAAGCCGTTGTGGTTCTCATAGCAACACTGAGTGACTGCAACATCAGAAAAAAGGAACATGAGAAACTAGAGAAAGACCAGGAGCTCAGAGAAGAGTTGGAGAAGGTCTGGAGGATGAAGACATCAGTGCTGCCCGTGGTCATCGGGGCACTCGGGGCAGTGACCCCCAAACTGGAGGAGTGGCTCCAGCAGATCCCAGGAAATACATCAGACATCTCGGTTCAGAAAAGTGCAGTGTTAGGAACAGCAAAGATACTGAAGAACCCTCAAGATCCCAGGCCTCTGGTAGAGGACCCCAGCTTGAAGGTAAAAGAGACTGCCCGCGGTGGGTGAGGAAGAGTTTTTTATATATATTTATATATATATATATATCTCATATGGGCAATATTGTAATTTTCTATATCACCAAAATAGAAAACTTCTTATATCTTGGATCTCAATATATTGCCCAGCTCTAGCTGCAACAACTTAATACTAATGTGCACCTTCAAGTAAAACGTATTTTAAATGTTCTTATTAGAAAAGAGGTCAGGAGTGAAGGAGCTCAAACCAAATGCTGTGAGACTCAAGTTTTCCTATTCTGTCATTCTAAGGATACGTTCACACTATTCCTACTGTTAGCTAGTGTTGGGCGTTAAAGGACAGACTATTCTACTAAAATGATGGACAGTGATACGCCGTCATTGCCAAGTCATGATTCCCACGCTGGCCATGTGGCATTTTATTCCTTCATCAGCGGGACATTCAAAATAGATGTTTCACAAAGTGAGGGAGGGGCTGTTTTTCCTTCACACACTGTGGATCTTCTTCTTCAGGACAAAAGAAATGCGTGGTCTTTAATTTATTTCTTCAATAATTTGGTGTTTGCAGCCAATCAATAAAAAATCCCTGAACAAAAAAACACAGACTAGATATTTTTTAAATCCATAAGTGTTCTGAAAGGTGCACTTTTTCATCTTCTCTGGGCTCTATAGATGAGGTTTAGAAATCCCGGAGCGTTACGCGACCTTTCAGCCAGTCAGATATCTTTTTAGAGAGTACTCCATTGGTTGTTTTGGAGCGTTGCTATTGACTATGACCACCTAAAGTTGATGCACGTTCACGTTTTCTGGGCAATGGCAGACATGGTAAAGCAAGAGGAAAACGGAAGACTGATGTGATGAAGCAACAGAATAAAGGCACAAACATACTCGGGTGGAACCGGCTTCAAAAGATCCGCTTTGAGTTCACTCGGATCTCCGGGACAGCGCAGG
Organism: Gouania willdenowi; assembly: GCF_900634775.1. Classification (NCBI taxonomy): domain Eukaryota; kingdom Metazoa; phylum Chordata; class Actinopteri; order Blenniiformes; family Gobiesocidae; genus Gouania; species Gouania willdenowi. The sequence continues at coordinate 36,096,125 of NC_041064.1, read as the reverse complement.
GTCTGCCCCAAGTACTGTTTCAGAGGGAGAGCGAGAACAGATGGGATACATTGCATGTAAACCTAACAGAAACATATCCAAGGTGGAGAGAACAGAGATGGTTCATTTTTCCATTCTGACCAACCACTGCGATCACTGCAGCTGGCTGTGTGAGCTTTGTAGCGGGCGAGTGGCTGTCACCATCAGCCACTGATCAGGACAGTAACTACAGAGTGATACCAGCTTTCATGTAAATGGTAAATGGACTTGATTTATATAGAGCTTTATAACCACTGAAACAGTCTCAAAGCACTTTACATATCAGCTCATTCACCCAATCACTCTCACATTCACACACCAGTGGGACAGGACTGCCATGCAAGGCACTAGTCGACCACTGGGAGCAACTTAGGGTTCAGTGTCTTGCCCAAGGACACTTCGACACATAGTCAGGTACTGGGATCGAACCCCCAACCTCTCAATCAGAAGACGACCCACTACCACCTGAGCCACAGTCGCCCATGTAAACATCAGAATACTCTCCAATAACACAAGATAAAGTTTTGACATTTGTCACTAGTTTATATTGAGAAAAAAGTTACAAAGAGCTCCACAGTTGGAGCGTTCCTCAGGATGCCATTAAGGGACCATAGGTTTAGAAACAGGGAGGGGAGAGGGGAGCTTGGATGTTTCTATACAAGTCTCATAATTTTACATACTGCAGCTTTAAGAGTGCTGAGAGGCTTCTTCCTTCTTTGTTTGTTCTTTACCAACATTCAACAATAGAGCAGCAACAAGTTATTGTGCTTTTCCTGGTTTTTGTGTTTTTCCTGGCTTTGTTTAATTCTCCTGATCACCCACAATGCCGTGCGCTCTATGACATCTCCCACACTTCCTGTCTTTAGTATGTGCTGAGAGTGGTTGTGTTCAAAGCGCTCCTAATCAATCTAGACTTTGATTGGAAACACTCCGAGACAGACAGAAACAATCGCTCTAGAATTCTCCTTTTTGATCCGCTTTAGGCATGGTTTACGTTCACACCGACCAAACGAGGAGGACTATCAGAACAAACAGATTCTAGAGCGTTTTAAATGCTCTAGGGTCCGTCGGTCTGAATGTATCTTAAGATGGCGGCACACTACTGAGACAATCAGGGAAATGTGACTGTCATGAAAAGCAGGAACACAACAACTACCGATGCTCCCAAAAACTCTGCCAAATGTACATTTCTGCAGTTTTTTGGATTGAAAGTTGTCAACAAAATTGAGAATCTGACAGAGGTTGGAGTGAGGTGACATCACGGGGAATACTTTAATAAAACTGTGAGAAAAACCATGTCAAACCACAGTAGGAATGGAGTAAAAACGCATCTTTGCCTCCATTTACAGAACTCCACATCCCACAATGCAATGCATCAAAATTCAAAGTTAAAGTCACATGATAATTTGTCAACAAAGCCATTGTTTATGGTGGAGACGACAACAAACTCTCTGATTTTGACATTTGTGAGTAATCTATATTTTATTGATCTCTGAGGCTTACAAATAAAATATTAAAATAGCGGTTGAACAACTGTTTAGCTCTTGTTTGGCTACACACACACACACACACACACACACACACACACACACACTGTTCCCGCCATGAGCGTGTGTTGCCAGCAGCTCATTTATTTAAAAATGAGTAATGATAAAACATGTAATTACATCAAGCGCGTGCCTTGGGAAACACTGTGTCTTCATGTTAAATGACTAGCTCGCAGCCCTCCTGCTATACATGACATTCATAGGAGCTCTGCTGTCAAGTTCACCAGGCTGTAAAAGTCCCTGGGGGGCCACATCTCCCCTCATCCTGCCCTGGAGGTAGGATTCCTCAGCACATGTCCTTCTTATGTCGTCCTGGAGACCTGAAACCATGAAAGGACATCATTCCTTCTGAAGCAACCACGGAGTCGTCGTCCCACCAAGGTTAATTAGCTTCTTTGTCTCAACTACAGATAATGAGAATAACAGTTTCCTCCCAGCAGACTCCACACATCGTTAGGATCTCTGACTGCATTAGTTCACTGTATTGTTTTAAGATACAGAAATGGCTCGAGTCAAACATTAAAGCTGCAGGAGACAATATTACAGTGTATGAATAAAAAATATGTTAAAGGATGAAATTACCACCTAAAAGTTAGTTTTTTATCTCCACTGTAAACACTATGACATTGTTGGAAAAGTTTGGTGCATTGCATTGTGGGATGTGGCGTCCTGTAGATGAAGTGTTTTTATTTCTTTCTTAGTGTGATTTCAAGTGTTTCTTCTCTAGACAAGGAGGACAGACACACATGTTCTAGTTTGTTCCCAGTTTTCCTCACTACACCAGACATTACATTTCAGATTGTTCCGTGTAAACCCCAAAATGAACATCCTTGATTGTTTTGCCATGACATTCAGTAAAAATACCAGAAATATTTTGGGAAGTCCACCTACTTTATACCCCTACCCCCCCCACACCCACCCACCCCATCATCTACATGACCCACATCAAACCAATGTTCAGAACACATGGTGTTGGGGGAGTAGAGAAGGAGAGCACAGCTCGTGGGACTCCGCCCAGGAGAGGACCGCCCCAAACCAGCCCCGCACACCAGGGACGCCCCACTGAGAAGTAGTGAAAGCACCGACCCATCTCTTCCAATCAGCCCACTCTCTGTAAACCTCCATCCCAACTTTCACCTGACTTGCTTTTCTTTTCTCTTCTATACTGTAACTTTATACTGTTTTTATTGTAAAGTGTTCTTGGGTGGCCTGAAAAGTGCTTTTAAATAAAATGAATTATTATTATTATTATTATTATTATTATTATTATTATTATTATTATTATTATTACTACTAAAACAAGTGTTTTAAAACAAGTAATATACATATATGTAATTTTCTATATCACCAAAACAGAAAACTTGATACATCTTGAATCTCGATATATTGTCCAGCCCTACGCTCCAATCAATCTCAGCTCCTGCTCCACCCACTGTATCTGAGGGGCGGAGCTCCACTGTAGCTAACACACCAAGATCTTGTGCTGGGGTGACACAGAGCCCCGACATGTTCCGGACACCAGGAATCTATATTTGTGACAGAGTGGCTCACATTCTCAATTTGGGTCATACGCTGGGTTTGCAGAGGGAGCATTGCACCCCCTAGTGGTTGAAAGTTTCATTCGTTTTTACAGATTTATTTGAAAGAATACAATTCTTAATATAATGTTCACAATATACACATTTTAAGTGCCATAAATAATAGCGACTGTACAAAATATATATCTACCTCAGGTGTGTAGTATAAGTTTGCAGTGAAATGGTTCCAATCTTTTGAGACTTTAGGTTGGTTCTTCTTCTATAGACGTGAATTGGTTTAGTGGAGTGTCATTTACGTCTAGAGACGTTAATTGTGTTTTTTGGCTGGGGTTGCTAGGAGACAGTGTGATAAAGCTTTCCTGTGAATATCTAACTTATACAGTGATGTAGTGACCAACAGGTGACCTGTAGGTGGCAGCAGCACCTTTGGATGATTGATCACCTGTGATGGGCGCTACAGAGTTGATGATGAAGTTCCCACCAGCTCACAGCAGCGCACACTCAACCAGAACATGTGTGGAACTAAGTGAACTATTGAGAGTGTGGTGATGGTGAGAGAAAACGGTCAAAAAACGAGGCAAGCGCCGACACTCAACATGTCCGGGAGGAGCAGGAAGTTGCGTGTGGGGAGAATGGCGAGGGAGAGACTTGGAGCAAAATACAGTAAGAAATCCATTGAGCTCTGACATAGATAGTAAAATGATAATAATAATGTTGCCATCAAAAGCCTGGTCTCAGTGTTGTTTTTGTAGTTTTATAGAAGGAAACTAATGTTGAAGTGTCACTAAAGCAAAATAATAAAAAAAAAATGCTTCAAAGTCAATAATAGATTTTTTCAGAAAAAGATGTTTTTCTCAGCTTTTTGTCACAAACTGGTGATTTGTGTGAAACTTTCCTCTATTCATTTTTTTTTCTGATGAAAGTAGAGAGTCTAATCTTTCAGAATCATAGTCAAAGTCATAGTATAAAATATTCTGTGGGTCTGGCACTGAATGAGTAAATAATGTAACTGTTGAAGCGACACTGCACCCAGCAGTTCATGTATGGTACTGCAACAAAAATGAAGCAGAAATATTTTATCACAAATTTACAGCATTAAACGACGCGTCAACGCACATTTTAGTGGTCAACTCAATGAATTATATTATTTAGTTTTTTGCATTATTGTACATGTTACACACACTGTGGTTGGCGTGAATCTCCAGACAATCTTTACATTTAATTTAATTTTTGCTTTTGCGCCCCCTGGCAATAATCTCAAACTTCACCTATGATTTGCCTCCACAAACACCCAAATTCATCCCATTTTGGACATTGATCCACAGCTCCATCAGGTCTTCAGACTGCTGTTATGGGACTGTCTCCAGATGTGCAGGAGTAACGGTGTGTGTGGAGGGCCCCGCCTGCTCTCTGCTCCTGGACTGTGATGTGTTCTTCAGCTGTGGCATCTTGAAACGATGAGAAATGAAGCGAGGATACACTCTGAATGTTTACTAGCTCTGTTGCCAAAACAGATCACACGGGGAGACACGAATGTTCACGCGCTGCTACGCGCTCCATGGGGATGATCGCATTCATTGAAGATTTTTTGACACGGCAAAATGCTACAATTGCTACACGCTGTTACAAACTATGTCCAGTTAGGTTGAGCTTCGTTGCGAGTGTCACAAATGTGTCATGAATGAGGAACGTGTCGGGCTCTGTGTGACCTCAGCGTAATATTCAGAAGATGACAGAGACTCGTGTTCTCTTCACATCTTTGACTTGAAGCAAAGTCCCAGGTGTGGGAGAGTGAAAATGTTCCCTCTCTTCTCCCAAAATCATCTGGCGATAGGGGGCGTGGTCAGCATGAAAGAACTGTAAAGTTGGCCACGCCCAGAAATAGATCAGCAGGCGTCTCTGAGGAAGACTGGCAGTTGACAGTCGAGTGAATTTCCTGAAAAAGAAGTTGTCTGAATAAAATAAACCTTAACGTATTATTCAAAAAGAAGAGAAAATGAACTTGTTGGAATTATAGTCTTAAATGTAGCCAAACTGACCCCACCCAGTATGATTAGTATGTAAAGTACAGTATAGTGGTTGGATGAAGGTTAAACCAAAGTATACAATGCTAAATTATATTAGTATTATAAATTACATTAGAAGAAGATATTTTGGTTCATAGAAATACATATTTTTCTTTATCTGCCAGCTCTCATCTTGATCTTAAAAGCATTGCATTATGGGTAGATTTCGTTCATATTCAGCTCCCAACAGTCTGAATGGTGGATGTTCTCATTGTTATTATGTTTTTGCAGCCAAGGCCTTTCTATTTGTTTTGTTTGTATTTCTACACATATTGTACAGAACAAAGCTTGCAGATATGGACCAATAAAGATTTATCAGCAGAAAGAATCTGGCCCAGTCTGTGAGTTTATATTCATTTTAGTATTCAGAAAAGAAATGTGGAAAATATAATGTACACCTGCAAATATTCAAGCTTTGTGTATAAACACATTAAAAAATAGACTTTGTTGTTCTTAAACCTACTGTATGTTGGAAACGAAATGCTGTTAAAGTAGTTTTTAAATCCAACAACAGGTTAGTCATATCGTATTGGCAGAGGTGAAAGTAATAGATTACAAGTACACACGTTACTGTAATTGAGTTGTTTTTATTGGTACTTCTAAATCAGTCATTTTACTTGTACTTAAGGACATTTTAAAAGAAGTACAGTATTGCAATACATTTCTACAACCAATTCAATTCAACTTTATTTGTATAGCGCAATTTACAACAAAGTCATCTCAATGCGCTTATCAAAATATAAAATTCATACCAACAGTTACTGAGAAAATTATTTTTTTTGTTTTAAAATTATCAACGTATATTATGAAACTACAAAAAATGAAATAACCAGACAACAATCAAATGCATCACGTCATAGCCGACCAATCAGATTAAACATAACGCATGCAGTTTTAAAATTCATAAATGTATCTATACTTAGAGCCTGAGAATTATTATTATTATTTTACTTTTTAATTGAATTCATTTGTGTTATTTTATTTAAAAAAACAAATGTACATTTTGACAAACCTTTTATTTTATACAGATGCCTTTGTGGAAAATAAATGAAGTTCCAATTGTGGTAGATTTAGTCTCAGATATATCAGTACTTTTTACACTTCTGTGTATTTGTAATAAATAAACCCAAATAATTGAGCAGATATTGATATAATCCACATATATACAGTATGTTCTTGTAGGAGAAATAATGTAATGTGAAGCTTTAATTAATCGACTTTATCTTTTTACAGCGTTTATCTTTGACCTGATTCCAGCAGCAGCTGCTAGTGACGAGTCATTGACTTCACACAACATGATCGCTGAGCTGAGACCAGTAAAAGATTGTTTCCAATAATAGTTCACGTGCACGTGCACACACCACCGAAACATTCACAAAGTGAAGGTGATTCTGTGCATTAGTATCATATTACTTATCTTCTATTATTATGAAAATATTAACAGCACAAGTGTTTCACTTAAAAAAAAAATACAGTTTTAAATAGAAACATGTTTAACTCAGAAAACAATAATCAACAGGATAATGTAATCATCCATTCATTCATCCATTCATTCATCCATCCATCCATCAAATTGGTCTTGACTTGGACGACTGCCTCGGGGCCACATGCGGCCCCCAAAGTAAAAGCACAAAAGGACTCCACATTTACATAAAATGACATAAAAATAGGCAAAACAACATAAAATGACTAAGAACAACCAAAATATTCATAATGTCTCTAAAAACACACAAAAAGACAGAAAAACACAAAAAAAACAACAAAAAACTCACACATTGACTCCAAAAATGCACAAAACAACTCGAGAATCCACAATAAGACAGAAAAATGCACAAAAGGTAACAAAAATACACAAAGTGATAGAAAGAAAGATGAAAAAAAATCAACAAAAGACTCATGACACTCGAAACAGCAACAAAAATATGTATATCTTCTAAAATATATGACAATGTTTCTAAAAACCCACAATAAGACAGAAAAATACACAAAACGTCAACATAATTGCACAAAACAAGAGTAAAATATATTAAATCACGACAAAAAGACACAAAACGATTCCAAAAACACACAAAATGACTTCAAAAACAGATGATAACATACACAAAATACACCAAAGGACTCCAAAATTACAAAGACAGAAAAATAAACTACAAATATAAAACGACTCACGACACACTAAACAATGATCAAAATATGCGTAATGTCTCACAAAACACAGAAAACATCTAAAAAATTACACACAAAAAACCTCCAAACCCCCAAATAAAACAGAAAAAAACACAAGAGGTCAAAATAAAAGCACAAAACCAGAGGAAAATATACAAAATGACACAAAACAATTCCAACAACACACAAAAGGATTTGGTTGTAAATAATGTGTATATTTTGTCCATGTCTTTATATTTTATTGTCATTGTTTTAAATGTATGAAGACTACGAATGGAAAGTAGCTCATGGCTAAATATACAAGTTAAATACTAATGTTTATTAATGTGCAATGTCCTTTCCATATAAATATATAAAGTAAAAAGCAAACAAAATGACAAAAAAAAACAAAAAAAAAAAACTGAATAATTCTAAATTCTGAATTTTTTGGTTAAAACAGTGAAAATCTGTGAAGTACTTTTTTTAATAATCTGTGTTAATGCTCAGATTGGTCATTATGCTATATGCTAACATGAATGTGTCATGTTCTGTTGGTTAAGTTCAGTTATTCTGTGTCTTTGTTTATTTTGAGTCTAGTCTTGTGTTAACTCTTGTCTGTGTTTCAGGGATTCCTGCTTGTGGCTCCACCCCCAGTGATGTCTTTGTGCTTGGTTGGTGATTGATTAGGTCCCTCATGTTTTCACCCAGGTGTGGCCCATTCCTAATCAGGCCCTCCACTATTTAACTGTGTGCTTGGTCACACTGGTTCGTTATGATGTTGTCAGGTTCGTTGTCTCCCTCTTCGTGTTCAGCTGTGTCTGGTCTTGCTCCCTGTTCCTGCTCCCTCCTGTTTTGGATTTAAGTTTTGTTGTATGAGGAATAAACATGGACTGGTTCCAAGAACGTTATGCGTCTATCCTGCCTCCATCTCTCCTTGCATTTGGGTCCACACCCACACCGGACCGTGACAGAATGTTGAAAACAGTCTGTGATAAAAAGCTGACCATCTCCGTTTTACATTACTTTAAAAATCACAGAATAAAAAAGTTAATCTTCTGTCTTTTGTAGTGCTACGTATGTTTACATTAGATTTTAGTTGAAAAGTAACTGTTAAAAGTTGTATCTGTGTTTGAAAGCTTTTCTTTAGGGAAGTAAAGCTGTTCTTTGTTGACCAGTCATTGCTCAGAGTGTCCCAACTGTTCCTTTCTTTAGACTGTATCGACTAAAACAGTTCCCTGACAGCTACAAAGCCTCTAAAATCACACTGATCGATGGCAATGCCGCAGTTTTCTCATCTGTTCTTGGTTTTCTTTACATTGATCCAGCTGCCACAAAACAAACGTTATCATTCAACATTCCAGCAGTGACTGGAGATTGGTTTGAGTGGGTGGGAAAAAAACTCAGCTTTTAAAAAAAATGATTCACAAACAAGTGTCGACTTAATTGCTAATATTCAAGTTTAGTCAAATATATGAAATGTTTCATTGTGAGGGCAAAAAAATATTTTTAAACAGATGTGCACATATTGTTTATTGGTAATAAACACATTTGATGTTATATCTATATATATATATATATATATATATATATATATATATATATATACAGTATATACATTTATAAAACTAATACAGATTCATCTCTGCAACAAAGATCGTAAGTATTTTAGTTGAAACGTTAAAAGAATAAATCACTCTTTTGTCATTTAGGGGAACAAAAGGCAAATCGAAAATAAACCCAAACCCAATATTTACACAGCAAACATGATTAAAATTTCATAATCAGGTAGAAATACAATATTTTAAAAACAACGAACAGAGCTCATTTAAAAATATTAGCCACAAAAAGAAATGTTATAATAACTTGGAATAGAGATTTTTGAAAAACCCAAATAGAGAACGGTGACAACAGAAAGGTGCATTTCATCTCACGGTATCAATTACTCTATTTTTCTTTTTTTAAAGAATGATAAATGTATTATGAGCAAGAAATATGAGGCAGAAGTGAAGCTGTGTTGTGGTTTTAACAATGACTGCATTGTAGTGTGCCTTTGTTTAATGTGATATATATATTATTTTATGGAGGGTACCAATGTTATCAGTTTTACTTCTTTCTGCTCCTTTTCATTCATGTCGTTCTTTTTGGTGGACAAAGACATTTCCATCCATCTTCTGCCACTTATCCGTAGTTGGGTCGTGGGCGCAGAGAGGCCCAGACTTCCCTCTCCCTGGCCACTTCTTAGTTCTTCCCGGGGATCCTGAGGCATTCCCAGACTAGCCCAGAGACATATGGCGTGTTTCCACGCTATACTTTGCTCTTTTTTTTCTCTGTACGTCCTTTGTGGAGCTGTGTATAGCCAATACCGCCAATAAAAACGCACCAATAGTCTCTCCAGCATGTCCTAAGTCTTCCTCGGGGTCTCCTTTCTGGTGGAATGTGCCCTGAACATCTCACCAGGGAAGCATCCGAGGAGCATCCTAATCAGGTACCTGAGCCACCTCATCAGGCTCTTCTCAATGCTGAGGAGCAGCGGCTCTACTACCATTGGCAACTCCAGAGTGGAAGAGCCTTTTCTATGTGTGGAGGTGAGACCGACTATATCTAGTCGGAACTTCTCAAACTCGCACACAAGCTCGGCTCCTTCCTCACCAGAGAGGTGATGTTCCACGTCCCTAAAGCTAGCTCCTGTAGTCGGGGATCGGATCACCAAGGCTCCCACCTTGCACTGTCGCCTGATTCACATCACACCGGCCCCATACAAACCCACGGAGGGTGGGCCCACGCCATCCTTTCAGGCTCTGCCCGGCCGGGGCCCGTGGGCAGACACCCGGCCACCAGGTGCTCACTCTCAAGCCCCAACCCCAGGCCTAGGTCCAGGGTGGGGCCCCAATAGCACCAATCCAGACAATGTGCCCTTGCTATCTTGTTTTTACATCATATGTGGCTTTTCTAACCTCTCTTTGTTGGACCCGTCACCTCAGACATAGCTCCCAGGACCATTGGGGTACTCAAACCCCTCCACCACGTTAAGGTTCATGGAACCTAAAATGTCTTGAATTTAACAGATACATAAACAAACAATAAATTGAATTTATCTGACAAAAAAGGACTATGAGCAGGTCCTAAAACATGTTCTAAATGTCTCTACAGATTTGGCCCCTGGCCTTGAGTTTGACATGTTTGGATTAGAGCATTCTTTAGGATCCATGCAGGAGTCATATATTGTGCATTCTTTACTTCTATAGTGATTTTTTCTTATTGAATGCTGTCCATCTTTACGTCCTCTGCTTCCTCAGAGGTGTTTGTTGTCTCTAATAACCTGAACAGATTCTTTATTTATAGAAGTTGATGAACAAAAAAGTGCCTCCACTTGTGTTTGTCTCCACTTTCAAGCTTTAAGGATTTTATTAAACCCAACAACACAGAGAGAACCAGTTATTTCTGCATCAAACGGTTTCTTACTGTCATTAATGAAGCAAAGGAGTATCAGAAGTCCAACTCCAGCTGAAATACAGCGAGTGGGAATGTGTCTCCACATTTCTGTGGAAGTTGTGAGGCTAAGTGCTTGTTTTGATCCAGCTGTTGTGAGAAGAAACATGGCAGCAGTCAAGTCCATGAAGCACTCAACACAAATTTGAGTTGTGCTCGGAGCACTTTAAAACACGCTAACATTCTTCTGTTCAGTTAGCCTCTCCTGCTTTTTTAGCCATTTAAAAGGATGATATGAAAAAAAACAAACTCCGAGCAGCAAACGCAGCCTTTTATCATCGTTCCACTTCTTTTCCCACCAGTTGAATAATAAAAACACCAAGAATAAATGCATCTTATTAATCATTTATCAGTAGCATTCAGAGAATGGAATAAATGTTTGAATGTGAATCCAAAGTCAAGTTTTTCTTTGAGTCGCATCTGGAATAAATGGAAAACATTCAGAGTTATGAATATTGTGGCAAAGCACTCAAGAAAACTCTGGGACCATCTTCATCTTCATCAGCCCTCTGAACAGTGATTCATGTGCCTTGACCACACCATCATCATCATCATCAAACAGGAGCCAAAGGGAATGTTCCAAGAATAAATCCATGCTACAGAAATGCTAATTCAGCGTTGGAATCCTCTCAGGCTAAAAAGTCTTGCCCAAAGACTCTTCGTCACAGGGTTAAACATTGGAATAGATCCACCAACCTTGTTGATTAGATAAACACCTTCAACCCTCCGTCTGTGGTCAACGATGGGATTAGAAGAAAGAAGGAAAATGTGTCCCAGTTTTCCTTCTCAAGCACAACCAAGTGGAGCCAAAAATGTTTGGCTTTTCATCCATTCTGGCTCTTTTCATGGCTCTTCTTTGTATCTTCTTTTTTTTAATATTTGTACATTTATAAATAGGGAGCAGTTATTTATCTACTTTTAGTTTTGTTCTATGTTATTACTTTTGCAAAGATATATTCTTGTAAATTATATATAGTATGTTCTGTTGTATGAGTTTTAATACAAGTTACTATAAACTTTCTGATTCTGATTACAGTATATTGCAATTGTTGCCTAAATTGAAGCATTTGGTTGTTATAACAACTTTTGATTCTGCTTCACCTACAATTAAAAGATCTTCTAGAACAATGAAGGCAACTTTTTCAGAGTGGAAACAACCAAAATTTGTCTGATTTTAGGGTCACATGATCAACATTTAGAATAATAACCAATCTGAGCTTCATAAGGAACAAAGGTTTTTTTTTACATAACTTTTTGTATATTTTGGTTGTTTGTTGTTGTTGTATTGCATATCTGGTGTTATTTTGTGTATTTTTGTGTGTTTTTAGAATCGCTTTGTGTATTTTTTTTGCCACACCCCCAAACACGGAAGCCGCTCTGCTGTTTTCAAACACAAAGTTTATAATTTAAGCCTGAAATGCTTTCTTTATGACTTTAACCAGCACAAACCAAACTTAAACACATAGATAATGACAACAGTGGCTATTTTAGCATAGGTGGCGTGGAGTGGGTGGGGCATACGAATGTGTGGGAATGGAAATCTGGCCAAAGGTCTGTAAAGAACCCGTTAAATGTTAATATTAGGGGTCACAGCCCTCTTCTTTTCCTGTGTTTAGCAGCCAGTCGTTGATAACTGCTGACGACCAGGAAGTTTGACGCCTGACGTGCATAAAGGAGGAGCTAAAAAATTTGAACAACGCTACCAAAAAATATATCACTAAGAAGAATTCTCAGAACCGCTTGAATGGCAGTTGTGACTATTTTGGTGTTTCCTGTATAAATATAAGTTAGTAGCGAAAAGAGAAAATCAAGGTTATATCAACATTTAAAAAGTTATTGATCAAAGTGATGAAAACCAGATGTGGGGTACGTAGCGGCTCTGCAGGAAACCCGTCTAACTGATGTGGAACATGAAGAAGGTGCAGATGAAGGTTTCCAACCCACTGGTTCTCAGAGCTTTATTCTTTTTCCATTTTTCAAGGAATAAAGTTTCTCAGAGTTTCCAAAACACAATCCTCTTCAAACATTTGGAAACCTTCTCAAAAAGAAACCCCGACAGATTACAAAGTCAGAAAGTTCTCCGTGAAAAATCCCTCAATTGTCTTCAAATGTAAATTCATAGTTAACCACAAACCAAAGAGATAAATCGCTCCTGTATATAACCCCCCTTCATAAGTTTTACATAAAAATATACCAAATTATGTTCAGAGTTGATGCGATGTCAAGTGACCTACCTTCACGTGACGCGACTCACGCAATTCCAGCGACTCAACTGTGCGATCTGAGTCGCTGGAAGTCGCTCAAAGTTGAGCATTTTGAACTTTTTGAGTGACGTTGTCACGACATCACAGCAACAAGTTTCTCCCTACTGTACGTCCCTCAGGTAGATGATGAAAAGAAGCGAGCAAAAAGCACGACTACGTTCAGGTGACTCCTCACGCAACACGACATATTACACACACACACACACACACACGGGTTAGGGTTAGAAAAGCACATGTGAAAATCTGAAAAATACATGTGAAAATTGAGGATCTGTTTGTGAATTTTTTTCAGACAAATCTCTCCCGATATGATTCATCCTTCATTCCAGCCTTATTCTCCTGGTTTTCCAAGAGTCAGCGATAACATCGTCAAATTTCCTCAGTGAATCTGAAGGGGCAAAAAATAGAATGTGAACCCACTAGTTAGTCTATTAATCATGATGTAATTTAATATTGATAAATATTTAGATACTTATAAATAGAAAAAGAAACTGTACAAATTTAAGATGTAGCACAAAGCAGATAAAATTAGATAAATATTATTTATTATATATGAAGTAGATTGACACAGAATACTAATAAAGCATAAGTTTACATATAAAATACAGTTTTATTAAAAGTAAAAAATAATTAGAAATATTAACGTTCTTAATAATTTATGCATCTAAAATATGTTTACCTATTTATAGATCATGTCAAGTCATTTAATATATATATATATATATATATATATATATATATATATATATATATATATATATAGAGAGAGAGAGAGAGAGAGAGAGATTAAATAAATAAGGCCCTTTGTCTAAAACATAAACTGTGACGTCACTAATAATACATAGTTCTCCTAAAATGACATTAAACTACAATGAAATAAATGAATAGACCACTGTTGCCATGCAATCATTATTTGTCTTAAGCTAGTATTTTATCTGTTTTTGTTTAGCACTAGCTGCTGACATACTTTAGCATGGTTGCTCTGCTAGCTTCTTTGACTATCATGGATTAATAAATTGTCGTGGATTATGAAATACTGTCTTACTTCTGGCTTTTCCACATTTTCCTCCTCCTCTTTCCATTTTTTTATTCCCTGGGCACCAGATCATTAGTTTGGTTGTTTAGACATGAAGTCACTTGAAGAGGGGCGGGAATAAAACTTTTTTTTAAATTAAAACTAAATGTACAAGTTATTAATAATACTACCAAGTTCCGTATGCTAATAATATCAGCGCTTTGATTGTTTAATTAATAAAAATTAAAAAAAAAAATCATTTTTTTTATTCTATTTTTTTTAATATTTTGCACCCCTATGAAGGCCGGCACTCCGAGCATTTGCCTATACTGCCTATGCCACGGGCCGGCCCTGCTCTAGCCAACCCCTCAGAATCAGTATAACCATAGAATTGACAATTCCAGCATGCATCATTCTCACTTTCATTTTCTCTGTATATGTAGTTTTTCTACTTTGTTTTGAAACCATAAAGCCTCACCTTGTACACACAGTGATATAATTATCCATGTATAAATCACTGCTGTTTGTTCCTCTCATATAGTTACAGTATGTGTAATAAACATACAACACTGTAGTTTGAAGGTTCTAACCCTTGGTTGAGAGCTTCACCTTGTGCTCATTTATTCTAAAGTCTCATCATAGAGTTTGGGCTTTTCCAACATCCTTGTGGAAATGTTTCATGGTTGGAAAGACTTTTCCGTTCCCTGGGGATGAACATGTTGGATCAGCAGCCGGCTGGGCCCCAGGCTTTCTCCACTGTTGCTGACCTGATCAGGGACATCCTCAGCACACCGGTCCTGTCAAGCCAAGTATACACAACATGTTTTCCAATTCCACCTCTAACTGTGCTTTGTAGGTCAAAGTATGGAGCAACTCACTAAGCAGTTTTTATGCAGCCATAACAAGTTCTGACAGCAGCAGCAGACGTAGACTTCACCACTCAGACTGGAAAAAAGACAATGAATATTAACACGTCCACGCTCATTAAACAGGCCAAATATACAGAGTGTAAATGAAAAGTCTAATGAAGAACCAATCTATTCCAAGGATGACAACATACCTTAATTTTCACTTAAGATTCAGACTCTTTCAAGCCTTTGAAACACTTAACATTGAATAAAAGTGCAGAAAGTTTTCAGACTCTTATTTATATTCAGTATCCACAGATTAGGCACAATATTGACTTTAAGAAACCAGATAGGGATTCTAAAGCCTGGTCTATTTAAAGGGGGCGGTACATATTAATGGACATTTAAATGTAAATCTAATGCATGGAAATAGTGACAGAGTCAATTTTTTAAAATGTGAAAATAGTGAAATTCAGATGTTTTCTAAAATAAAATAGTGAAATTCAGAATAATTTTATTTTTATTCTGAAAACAGAAAATTCACAAATATACCAAAATTGTGAAATTCAGAATTGTTCATGAAAAACTCCAAAATCAAGAAATTTTGCTGAACTTACAAAATACTCAAATTTTGATTTTGTTTCCAAAATTACAAAATACTGAAATTCTGAAATGTAGTGAAATTTACAAAAAAATTTCATGAAAAATTCCGATATTCAGAAATTTTGCAAAGCTTACAAAATACTGAAATTCAGATTTAAAAATTCCGAAATCCTGAAATTCGAAAATGTAGTAAATTTACAAAAATAGTAAAATTCAGATATCTTAATAATAAAAAAAAATAGTGAAAATAGTAAAAATAGTGAAATTCAGAATTCTGAAATCCAAAAATTCACACAAGGGTGTTCACGAGCAGTCTGCCACAGATTTTAGGGTCGAAAATAAGTATTTACGGCACAGTACTATTACTTTGCCGTAATTTGCACTTCCAAGTATAAAATAATATGTAAAGTATGGGAGACACTGACAATATATATATATGTATATATATATATATATATATATATATATATATATATATATATATATATATATAATAAATGCACCAGAGTTGGCAAAAATGCTAATTTGCATCTGTTGTCCCTTGGCAGGTCACAAAACAAACATTATTCACAAGGCTTAAAGTACATAAATACAATACAGTCAATCAACAATACTAAGTGCATGAATATAAAAGTTACAGTTAAAGTGTTTAAATTAAGGTGTGTGTTGCCAGTGTGAGCTATTTGGAAACTTAGTTTTTTTTTTTTGTTTTTTTTTTTTTTAAATTGATGACATTTTGTAAAAAGAAAAAAAAAGAAAAAAAAATGCAGAATTTTGTAAAAAAAAATAAAAAAATAAAAAAGAGAGTTATATTACTAATCTGAGAATAAAAATGTGATTTAATCGTGGGAAAACTGTGAGACCTGCAACTATTGTGAAGTTTCACTGAATTTGTGTATTTGGAGTCAAATATCTATGACTGAATTAATTAGTAATTTACTCAATGATTCATGTATTTTCAGTCATTTTGACTTCCTCCTGTTGGACACATTGGATGTTCTAAAGGACCATGAGTTTGACACATGACCATGAGAAGGACTACACACAATAAAAACGTTCAATCTGAACAGTTTCATTAACAAGACGACTCTTATTTCTAAATGTAATAATAAACCCAAACATGTTCCTTCACATAAAGTCAGATGTGAAAACAAAGAGAAACTCTACCTATTCAAATAGAAACCTAAAGTATTCATTAAATAAAACCAGCTCCACGATGGTTTCCAATCCCAGCTTCAGTTCCTCTGAATATTACCATTTAAGTTTGTCTTTCAACCATTCCTTGAGATTCTCCCTTGACCTCCTTTAAGGAGCGACTGTATACATTTAAAGTGAGAGGAGGAAGAAGACAAAAGAGGAAGCAGCAGCGTGTAATAAAGTACAGCCCTGATCAACAGTGGCTCTCATTACCTTCTGACTAATAAAGGCAGAGAATCCCTGTGTGGCCCTTCCAATCATTCCTTTGTGTTGTGAAGGGACAACTGATGGCAGTACTGTTGTATCGGAACACAAATGAAACGTCTGCCACGTGAGAATTAAACCAGTGTTTACCTTCAACTAATTAAGACTGACAAATGAACTATAGGAGCTAAAGTGAACGGTTCCATTCTTTAAACAAACACACAGTCGTTGGATGACTTTCAGATAAAAACACACCTCAGATCAATAAATACAAGATCATTTGTTTAAATAATGTATACACTGTACAAGGTTTGTTGTAATTTCCACTGTAAAAACTCTCTTATTGACATAAGTTTAAACTCCTCCCCTCCGGCAGACGCTACAGATCACTGTACGCAAAAACTACCCTCCATAAAAACAGTTTCTTACCCCAGGCTGTCACTGTGATCAACACTAAACAGTCATAGAGTCACGTCCGCCTCACAGCAAGAAGGTCCTGGGTTCAAGCCCTGGGGTGGACTTGGGTCCTTTCTGTGTGGAGTTTGCATGTTCTCCCCGTGCTGCGTGGGTTTCCTCCGGGTACTCCGGCTTCCTCCCACAATCCAAAAACATGACTGTAAGGTTGATTGGAGTCTCTAAATTGCCCATAGGAGTGAATGAGAGAGTGAATGGTTGTCTGTGTCTGTGTTGCCCTGTGATGGACTGGTGCCCTGTCCAGGGTGTACCCCCGCGACCCTGTTAAACGGGAATAAGCGGGTATGAAAATGGATGGATGGATGTTCACCTGCACTACTCATCAATGCACTACTGCACTATTATCTTATTAATATTATTCTATTTTTATTTCATTTCATTATTATTATTATTATTATTATTATTATTATTATTATTATTATTATTATTAGTAGTAACTTCTTTTTTATTTATTTATTTTTTATTTTTCTTTATTCTAGTTGATTGTTATTATTTAATGTTACACTATCTGAGAGAGCTCAGGTCACCAAGACAAATTCCTCGTGTGTATTCATACAATCTTGGTCAATAAAGTTGATTCTGATTCTGATTGTTGGTGCATTATGCATTGCATTGTGGGATTTGGAGTCATGTAGATGGATCATTGAAGTGTTTTTACTTCTTTCTTACTGTGATTTCTTGTGTTTGCCCCAAAAACTCTGATAAAGTGACTTCCAAACACATTTTTACTGTTTTCACTAAAAGTTTTTGGCAAAACTACGGCTGATGTACAAATCTGGCTAAAATGAAATGTCCGGAACAAATGAGAACAAACCAATCCCCGTTCACTTTGCCTGAAGAAGAAACACAAGAAATCAAAGTAGGAATGAACTAAAAACTAAAAAATATTCTTTTTTTCTATTTTTTAATTATATAATCGCAATTAACACGATAAAGTCAAAGCACTTATCAAAAATATTTTTTGCGTACCCTTAAACTTTGAATTCATTCATTCTGTTCATTTTGATCAATTAATAATCCAAATTGAAAAATTACATATTGAAAAGTCATAACAATTCCTTTAGATTAATCATTCAAAAATATTATCAATTTCACATCAAATAAGAAGTAAATGTAGTTGACTACATGTATTTATGCTAGCTGAGGCTCACAGAGCTAAACTGATCCACAAACTCTTTCTTACACACATTCACACACAACTGGCCTTTAGTTTTTCATCCAGTTTTTTTTTTTTTTTTTTTTAATTTAAACTAAAATGAATGTCTATGACTTCTCCTCTGGTTTTCCTGTTTCTTGTGTTGTGCTCTGTGCATCAGTGTTATGAGTACAGTATACCAGGACACTGTTTGGAGTGGAAAAAAAAAGATTAACTGTTATTTTTCTCTAATTAATTAATCGCAATTAATGTGTTAAAGTCCCAGCACTAATATTAATAGTTACATTAGAATTATGTCATTTTCTCAGAGCCACACCAGTTTGATCTCAAGTCAGCTGCACATTTTAGGCGGGAAATCAAGAAATGTAAAGAAACACTATCGTGCCCTGGTTTGGTTTTCCATGTACTGTATACATTATGTATAAAATATGTAAGGCATTGACAATATCTGCACAATAAGTGAAAGATAAGTGACCCTGTGAGCAGTGACGTGCAGTCATGTAGGCAAGGTAGGCAGTGCCTACCCAAGGGTGAATAAATATTTTGATTATTTGTTTTAATTATAATATAATTATGAAGTATTTATTTTTCCATTTCCGATAGCCTACAGTACCTATAAGTGTGAAAGTATCAGCATTTTGTGCTTTTCATAGCCCAAATGACCTAACATCGCTATTTCCTGGTACGGCAGAGACGCTGCACAGTCTCACTCCGATGTAAAGCAGGAGGAGGAGCCAGTAGGAGGCCACACCCTCTCCCAAAAACACATTGCTGTTCTGCCTCTGTTTTTATGTGTTTGCGCATGCACAGTCAGTGTCCCAAGATGAAAACAATTTACGTCCAAAGGCAGCTCTCTACACTGCCTTTGGACGTAACCGTGCTACGCTAAATGCTATACGTATGTTCACAGTGCATTAGTGAATTGATGCAGCGTGGCTGCTGCTACATTCTCTAGCTAGTGGGCGGGCTAACACTACAGTCAGGATGACAGCGCTAGAGATGATAAAGAAACTTTGTTTTGAGGAAAAACGACAGCTTTTAAAAGATGGAGACCAACACCTGAGCAACCAGACCTTCAGCAAAGGTAAGGTCAGAACATTGTTGGTATTTTCTACAGTGAATGGAACAAAAGGAAGGATTGACTTTGTGGATGCTCCTCACTGAGGCTGTTCTGAGTTGTTGTTGTTGTTGTCATTTTCTCTGTGTTTCTGTGTTTCCAACACAAACAACAGATGTGCTGCCGTGTCATGAGATATATGTTGTTGGGAGAGTATGGAGGCTATATTAAATAATAGTTTATGTTTCTTTAATGGTGTTTATGATGTTGATTTTGTTAGATGGATGAATGCTTGTTCATGTGGATCTTGTTGGGTTTTTTCTTTCTTATTATGAATTTTATATTTTGATAAGTGAATTGAGATGACTTTGTTGTAAATTGTGCTATACAAATAAAGTTGAATTGATTTAACACTTTCCAGTAGAAACATATGAAATTGTCATTGGTGTTGACATTGGTGGTCTGGTACCCTACCCTAGTGCTCATGGCACATCACTGGGTGTGGGTTCTTCATTTATATTTCCTTGATTTTGAGACAATTTTTTATTTATTTTGTGGAATTATGTGGCGTAAAATTGCAGAATTTAGCAGCAATCGAGAGTTCTTTAAACAATATGAGATTAAAAGTGATTGGAGCATGGTGTGATCTTAGACCACGGGATCTGCAGGAAGTCACACATTAAATACATTAAAGGGAAGTTGACGAGGAGTATTAATGCCCTGGGCAAAACAAGGCAAAAGCATTTTACACTCTTTTTTGTACACTTGTTTTACCATATTTGATTTACTGTCTAGAAGTTTGGGGAAATACATACATGACGAACATCCAACAGTTATTTATAACACAAAAAAGATCCATCAGACTGATACATAACGCAGGATACAGAGAACAAACACATGGATTATTGTTAAAAACACCAGATTTAAAACTCCAGATCTCATCAAACTCAAAACTGTCCAAATGATTTATAAAACAAGTAAAGGTTCACTTCCAAAAGGGTTGAGAAAAGATTCTTAGAGAGAGAAGGGGAACATAATTTAAGAGGGAAACTACATTTAAAGATCCAATATGCTAGAACAACAGTGAAAAAGAGAATAACAATATCAGGGGTTAAATTATGGAACTGCCTCAAGGATGAAATAAAACAAAGCAACAACACCAGCTTCTAAAATCATATATTGTTCATAAGTATAAGAAAGAAGAACAACAATTTTACCTTGGACAGCAATAATATATAATATGTATGTCATGGTAAAACATATTTTAATGCTTAAACATAATAAAATGTTTTTATTAATTGATATATTGCCACTCTAAATTTAATTGATGAAATTTGTGTGATAAATATTAATAGTATAACATTAATAGGTCCATATCACATACATGCATGTGTATGTACGTATGTGTGTACGTATGTATATATGTTTGACAGTGTATAAACTGTATATATAAAACTTATATATTTTGAATGTATATTGTGAAAATAGTAATATAATTTAAATATATTTTGTGTGTGATATTATGTAGAGAACCTTGTTTAGTGTTAGGTATATACTGTATATACAGTATGTATAAGCTTTGCTTCAACCTACACCCTTTTGGTTGATGAATTGGAGAATTGAGTGTTTGTTATGCACTTTTTTTTGTTTGTGAAGACCACCAAAATAAAATTCAAATTCAAAACTGTGAGCCCTGCACATTATTGTGGAGTTTCATTGAGTTTGTGTATTTGGAAGGACTGGATTACGGTAGTTGGTTATTTACACAATGACATTTTTTTGTTTTCTCATTCAGTTTTGCCGACAATATCCGTAAAATAAGTAGTGACAGACTTCAGACTCTGTGCGATCTACATTTAATAAAGATATAAGATATTTTTTTACTCATGTTTAATCATGTGTTTTATTAAATCACGTTGTCTCCTATTGAAATAAATTCAACTGAAAACTGATATAACATAAACATAAACCCTGAGCTGTTTAAAGTGCAAAAAAAAAAAAAGGAATTAACTGCGTTATTTTTTGGTAATTAATGAATAATGTAAAAACACTTCTAATCATAAAGTGAGGCATTGCTATCATATAAAGAAGAAGCAGATAGAAACGTTTCTTTTAATGTAACGCTAACTTTCTGATTGGTTCCATAAAGGAAGAGATAAAAAGTATTATCTTCAGTCAGATGACTGCGTGTGTGCGTTGGCTAAATAAAGTGACATGGCACTCCTAATGATTTCTTATTCACACTTGACAGGAAAGACTCTCAGTGGGAGCTCACAGATGTCAGCGCTGACACAGCCTGTAGATGACTCCCATCAAGTTCACTCAACGCATGAAAGCAAATTATTTAGGTCTTGACTGGTTGAAAGCAGAGAATATCACGCAGCATCAGTAATTAGCACAATATTTGAAATGGAGATTGGAATAGTATTAATAGATATCCAATCTAACCGCTGCATAACTTCTGCCATAGTTGGGTTTTTTCTTTGGCGCTCCGCTGTGCACAGCTGGGACGCAGCTTTTTAAAGCCCCCTATGCAGATTAATGCTAATGTCGTCTGTTATGGGATTCAGACGACAGCACGGAGTCATGGAACGGATGATGAATTCATCAAGGAATAAATGAAGCTCAACTTCACAGCAGGAGCCCCGAATCTCATTGTGAGCATTAAACCCAGAGCTGTGTGTGTGTGTGTGTGTGCGTGTGTGCGTGTGTGTGCGTGTGTGTGTGTGTGTGTGTGTGTGTGTGTTTTACATCAATAGAAAAGGGAACATCTGCTATTAGCCTTAACCCGATTAGCCGCAGAACAGAAGCATTGCTTTGATCAACTTTTTTAGCTTTTCAGTGACTCTCCCTTTGCTGGTTAAACAAACAATAACTATGTAATTATTTATTCCTCTCACACACACTGAAAACACACGTCAACACACCGGCCATGTTTACATCATATGAAAGCTTTAATTCCCATTCAGAATAAAAGTTAGATTTAACTTCAAACTGTCCTTGTAAACATTTAAACCTAAACGTAGCTGGTTTATTCTGATTTTAATATCGAATTGAGTCGTTCATCAATCTTGTATACATTTTATTCCGCTTGAAATTAATTCACATTGTTCTGAGCATGCTCGTCCTGTCACAATGACGCTCTGGTGATGACGTCATCCAAAATGGCCGCCTAAAAGCAAGCGTTGGACTAGTTGCAGGCAAATAAACCGGTTTTCCATGAAAACCTCTATTCTGAATGACTATTTCCATGTAAACACGATGTAGAACACTTTAATTCCGAATAATTTAATTTGTAATAATTCATTTCCAATAATAAAAAAATGATGTAACCATGGCTACTGTCAATACTGTTTATCAAATCATGGAGATCCTGATTTAAAAACAGCTTTTATAAAACCCAAGACACGACACTGAATGCAACTTGCAAATTTGGTGGCTCTCCATAGTTCATGTCCCAAGGTATAAAATCATTCTAAAGTCCTTTCAATGTGTTTTTTAAGGTGCACAAACTTTGTAGTAACACATGTTTTGTTATATACACAGTTTCTCGCGTTTTGTATGATTAACAATTATTTGACAAAATTAGAATGAAAATTTCCTGTTCAAAACTATTGGAATTTTGAACATAATGCCCCCTGCTATATTAGTCATTATTAATACAGTTTACTGTCTTAATTATACTGACTGAGGGATTATACTGATGCTGAGGGTTTCAGTTTATGCATCCTCACTTGCTTTATCTTTCAGAAATGTGTCTAGTTTTCTAATGCTTTTATAATTATCTTTCACTGTTGATACTAGTTTATCTTCCATCATATCGTTACTGAGGTTGTAGAGCAGGTGGTGGTCGAGTGCAGTGGTTCACAACCTTTTCAGCGCGCTGAAAATGTCTTTAAATTGGAAAAAAGTGTCAGAAATGGGAGTAATGTAGCAAAAAATGCATTAAAAGAAGCAAAAATATGGCAAGAAAGTAGTTTAAACTAGGCAAGACCTGTATTCACAAGGCAAATACGTATTTGGCAATTTAAAATTTCAAAAATGACAAACAGTATCTGGATTTGTTGACAAGTTTGTTCTTTCTACTAATTGAATTGAAAGTAATAATACAGGAAAAACAGAAGACTGACCTTGACCTTAAAAATGACCTTGAGCGAAGGTCAAATCACACATTGAAAGAAAATGTTGTTCAATGGTACCAGTCTGAGCACTGTATATCAATTTGTAGCCAAGTTATAGGGAAATTATTTATTTTTTTGTTGTTTAGGCTGAGTTTTCAATTTTGTCTTCCTGAGAGCATTGATCGTAAATATGACCTTGAGCGAAGGTCAAGGTCACACATTGAAAGGAAACGTTGTTCAATGGTACCAGTTTTTTTTTTTTTTTTTTTACCCCGGCCAATCTTTTCACTAGTAGGTCGTACAATTTTGGTCCAAGTTGGAAATAAAATTCTCCACTTTTCATAAATGTAAGCATCAAACTTGTATGATAAATATTTGTAGAGATATGGAAAATTTTAGTTTTTGACACTTGACGCAACCTTGACCTTGACATTTTGGCTTCAAAAAAGGTCGACTGAACATCCTTGACATTGCCCCTATGAGATGACATACGTGTCATTAGTGCTGCATTAATAGCATAGGAGGAGTTCCACGACAAAGGAGTTGATGAAGAAATGTAATAATACGAACTCCTACGAGAATAATGTATTTGGCAGTTTTCAATTGCCCTCTCAGTGTTTCGCAACCCCAAGGTTGAGAACCCCTGGTCTAGTGGTTAGGATTAGGCTTGTAATCAGAGGGTCCATCAAAGTGGGATGTTGATCAAGTCCCTTAAATTAAACCTAACTCCTCCCCTGGTGCAACACCCACTGCTCCACAATGCAAAGAACAAATGTCATGTACTGTATGTAGCTGTACATATATGACAACATAGGTGACTGTCTGTCTGTCAATCTATGGATAAATAGGGCAGATAGACATGCTCTCCTTCAATGGAAGTATTAATGTTTCTATGACGATAGAGACGATTCACTGGTTGTCAGGAGACCAACAAAGACTGCAGTGAGCAGATGTTTTGAGAAAACAACTTCCTTTGGTTGACATTGAGACACTGAGACAGTTAGCACTTTAAATGATGCATGTTAGTAAAGACCAGCAGAGCAACAGATGGTGGTGATATTACAAATGATCAACTAAAGTTTCATGTTGACACCTCGATGTTCTTACACATTGAAAAACATTAACTCCGTTCTCTTGACAAATATAGTATTTGGAATAACAGCAGTAGTCTGACTGTGTGGTAGAGGCGGAGTTTAAGATTGTTACCGGGGGGGCAAAAGAAAAAATAGAATTACATTTATAGACCGTCTGGAGATCTGCGCCAACCACAATGTGTGTAACATACAAAAATGCAAAAATGATTAGTAATATACTTGATAATGTTGACGACAAAAAATGTGCATTGATGCGTTGTTTAATGCTGTAAATTTGTGATAAAATCTTTCTGCTTCATTTTTGCTGCAGTACCATACGTGAACTGCTGGGTGCAGTATCACTTCACCATTTACATTTTTATGAAGAATTGTGCAACAAAAGAAGAACCAACCTAAAGTCTCAGAGTGTGTCTCAATATTCCCTTCTGTCTCCTTTCCTAGCCACTTTTCCTTAATCCTGTGGATAACGTCACATGGCTAAGGAAAGGTGTTAGGAGACTTTTTAAAGGAATTAGGAAAAGGCCATCACATTGTTTTGACAATCAGACGTATTCCCACTAGCAGGTTAATGACGTCTGACGTGGTGAAAAAACAACAAATTTCTTAAATTGGACTAAAAGCATATTTATAACACTTCCTCTTGTGTCACTGATCTCAAATGTCACAAGGTTTGAATGTAGATCAAACACAATGTTGTAAACATACACATGTACAACCACACAAAGCATTCCTAGGTGAATGAATTATGTTGAATAAAACATAATGTGGCTAATATATACAATACTATAATATAGTATATAATAATATAATACTTCACTATATATCACAGCAGCCAATGAGGAGGCTCCTTCTTGGGCTCTGTTCACCCCTCCTTTCTCTAAATCCTGTGATAGGAGGTGGAGGGGGCGACCGCCAAGACTTTGTCCTCCAGGGTTTTATCAACTAAAATAATTAATTATAAGGCACACACAGCATGCAAATGATTATTTTTACAATATACTATATGATGCTATAATGCTTAATTCTGTAAAGCACTTTGAGTGTCTATGATAAAACATTATATAAAATCCAATGTATTATTATTATAATATGGCTGCATACCATAAGATATGGGTTTTAAATTATTTACAGGTGTTCAAGGCATAATATTGGGTGGTACATAATCTGTGTCCCTTTTTAGTCTTTGTGAGTTTCTGTGAACGCTCAGATGAGCGGGTCCCTTTATATGTTGTCACAAAGGTGTGTGGGTCAGCAAGAATGCATCAGTGTTTCCTAGGCTAAAGGAGGTTATAAAGGACGCATTGAGCCTCCTTTCCTTAGCTTTCAGAGAATTGGAACGCTCCTTATCATGGCCACCACTTACACTAAAAAGTGGATAGGAAAGGAGATAGGAGGGAATATTCAGACATACCTTCAATGTTTGGGACCAATTCACTGAAAATGTATACTATACATCTGAGATAGAACTAACATGTGACATGAAACTAACAGTAATATGTTTAATAAACTGTTATATATATTTGTATTTATTTATTTTGAATTAACAGGAAAACTGTTTAACTGTTTGATCTTCACAGGCTTTACTGAAATATCAAACAATATACAAATAGATTTAGTTTTTTTCTGGATTTTGTTTCTAAAATATTGATTGTTCTATTGCACATATTTTATATTGATAATGATCTATCTGTTATGATCGATCATGTATTGTTGTTTTATTGCCCAGCCTTAGTGTATTCCCATGTACAATAACATTTTATGTGGTTTATAAATGATGTTTGTGTAGCTGATTATAAAAAAACTTCTTGAAAAACACTTTTCAGTTTTTTTATGGCACTTATAATATGTGTATATTATATATACATTATATTAAGAATGGTATTTTTTCTGATGAATTTGGTAAAACTTTCATGAAAAACAGATATTATCTTCACCTCTGTCTGTTTGTTTGTGAAGGAGTATATCTACTGGTTGAAGGGTCTCTAATGGAGCATCTTCTGCCATCACTGAGGCCAGGGCTCTCATCTATCCTTGTTTTCCAAAGTAAAAAAGGTGGTGTCGTTGTTTTGGCGCCTATGGAAGACCAACAGATCGAGTGTCGGCGGCTGGAGAAAACAGGCCTCAGAGAGTCGACCTTGTTATCTCAGAGCAGGAGATTCTCTCCTCTGAGAGGATGTGGCTGCTATTATCTCTGTCATCTGACACAGGCACTCAACAAGCACTAGGATCAGCCTGCATCACATGTTAATGCAGCTACAGGACATCAGCATCAGCATCAGATAGTGGCCATCCACTCTGTTATGGGGGTGCCCAATGTAAACATCATAGCCGACATATTTTGAACATTTTGCTCACTTTCTTTCATTTGAGACAGAAATTTGTGTAAAACAGCATGTTATTGTTAAAACAATACATAACAATTTTAAATAAATCAAAATGTATAAATGTTAAATCTAAATCGAAATGTAAATCTAAATGTTAAGTCAAATGGAAAAGTATAAATGTTGAATCTAAATCTAAATTTAAATCAAAATGGAAAAACAAATGGAAAAGTTAAGTATAAATGTTACATCTACATCTAAATGGTAAATCTAAATCTAAATGATAAATATGAATCTAAATGTAAATCTAAATATTAAATATAAACATTAAATCTAATGTAAATGTTAAATATAAATCTAAATGTTAAATTGTGTAAAGCTAAATGTTTCAAAATTGGCCACCGATTTAACATTTAGATTTAACGTATATATTTAACTTTTATATTTTGATTTAGTTCACCAAGTGTTAAGCTAAATGTTTCAAAATTAGCCTCCAATTTAACATTTAGATTTAACGTATATATTTAACTTTTATATTTTGATTTAGGTCACCAAGTGTTAAGCTAAATGTTTCAAAATTGCCCACCAATTTAACACTTAGATTTAACGTATATATTTAACTTTTATATTTAGATTTAGGTCACCAAGTGTTAAGCTAAATGTTTTGAATTTGGTGACTGATTTAACATTTAGATTTAAATACAAATTTAACATTTATATTTACATTTGGAATTAACTTTTAGATTTAGATGTAAATTTCACATTTAGATTTAACATGTATATTTAACTTTTACATTTATATTTATTTTGTGTGTACACATTTTAACAATGGTAGAACATGCTGTTTTGTCTCAGTAGACAGAAAAATGAGGTAAATGTTAATGATGTCGGTTATGAAACAGTGAGTGTTTACATTCTCTCACTCTGGACTCCAAATGAAGAGGTTTTTTATCTGCAAAGACAAAGTATCAGAGGGAGAATAAATGTGTTGACAGGGTGTGTATGAGGCATGTTTACATTGTGTCTGCTGATAACCATCTGAACACGTCACTGGCTTTGTCCTTATTCTTCTTCTTCTTCTTCTGTGTTGTGCTCTGGAGGTTACAGCTCGTCCCTGATATGATGGCTCATTACCCAGCAGCTCCTCTTCCTCCCTCCCTCCCTCGTCTTCCTCGCTCCCTTCATTCCAGGAGACGAGCAGACCGTTGACCTGCAGCCGTAAACGCATCTCATCTTTCAGAAGATGGAACCAGCCCCGAGGAAGCAGGTTCATCCTTCAGCGTGGCCTCTGGGAAAGTCACGGCAAAATGATGGAGCCGCTAAAACTCACATTTATCTTCTTTACGGCACAGAAACACAAACTCAACACCGACTTGCTTACACATCTCTTTAGGGGGTTTGTTCATCATTTTCGCTCAATATTAAGTTTGTACCAAGCAGGCTAAATAAAACACTCTGGGTATATTCAATTATTCTGTCGCGCCTGGAGTTATAATGTGACGAGTTAGTAATTGATAGGATAAATGCAAAAGTACCGCATTCTCAACACAAAACCTGTTTATTCTCAACTAAACCAAATAAAAAAAAACTACTTTTATTACAAAAGATCAATACTGAAGTTATGGAAGTATTTATGAACTAAACAGAGCCTCAGGTTACTAATATTTCATGTTTAGATATATTAAACAAAGCCCATGACTCTTAAATAAACCAAAATTCTTCCAAGAAAGGTATCTTAAAACACTATATAATATGAATAAAAAAAATATGAAAAAAAAGAGAAGCCGTGCTTTTGGAGTCCTTTTGTTTTTTAGATGTGTTATTGGATTCATTTTGTGTATTTTGGTAGTCATTTTGTGTTTTTAATTGTGGTTTTGTGTGTTGTTGTTTTAGCCTTTCTTTTTTTTTTTTTTTTTTGCATTTTGTGTGTTCTTAATATAATTTTGCGCATTTTCAAAAAAGACAGAAAATAACAACAAAAATGTACGTTTCTCCAAAACATATAAAATTACTTTAAAAAACACACAAAACTAAACACCAAAAGGACTCCAAGGAAAATGTGCAAAAATGCTAAAGTGACTCCAAGAACACACAAAACCACAACAAAAATACACAAAATGGCAATAAAAACAAAAAATTACTCACTTGAAAAACTGACTTGATGTGACCTGTGTGTAAAAATACTGGGGCATTAAAATAAAACAAGTTTTACATTTTATATGATGCAGACTTTGGTTAGCTTGTTATTTTCTATCTTTTTGGAGGCCTCTTGTGCATTTTCATTGTCAATTTGTGTGAATAAGAATTGTGTGTATATTTGTTGTTTTGTATTGTGAAGTCATTTTATGCATTTTTTATTAAAGTTTGTGTGTTTTTGGAGTCATTGTTGGTGTTTTTTGTTATTCTGTGTGTTTTCAAAATCCTTTTGTGCAGTTTTGTTGTCATTTTGTGTATTCTGTGAGTCATTTAAGTGATATTTGCTGTTGCTTTGTATTTTTTAGGGTCATTTTGTGCATTTTTGTTATTATTTTTCTGTCATAGTGTGTGTATTTCTACACACCGCTCAGTGTTTCCAATTACAGTTGAAGATGTTCTGCCTGAAACTCTTAAAGCTATGGTTATGCATCATTCTTTAACCTGTATAAGATGTGTTTTAAAAAATAAATGGTGTTGATTTGGCAAATTTTCCAATTTTGGAAAAAACCAAAAAAAAAAGTCTTTTGAAGTAGTTTCAACCACTGAACGTTCATTCAATGAAAACATTCATTAGAATATTAAACCCTTGAAGTGTAAAATTAAATGCAATCAGTAATGCTTTGTCTCAATATTTCTATTGATCAGAGCAGCTTGAGTGCAGTACGATTCAGTGATTGATTCAGCAGTATGACCCTGAGAGTGTGTGTGTGTGTGTGTGTGTGTGTGTGTGTGTGTGTGTGTGTGTGTGTGTGTGTGTGTGTGTGTGTGTGTGTGTGTGTGTGTGTGTGTGTGTGTGTGTGTGTGTGTGTGTGTGTGTGTGTGTGTGTGTGGGGGGGTAGACTATAATATTCAAACTGTTGAGTTTGAACGTTTCCAGACAGTTGACCCTTCTAGCCACGGATCAATAGTGGATGATGAGTGTGCTTTTGTTGTGTCAAATGAATCAAAATGATAAATGGAGCTTCGCGCGGCGTATCGTTCACGTGTTGCAAAACGCAGTGGCTGAGACAAAGCAGTTTTACCCTGAAGGCAGCAGCTTTATGCAGCATGATGTTATAACTAGGGGTGCACAGAAGTGGGGCCCACACATGTGACCAGAATAACAACGTGCAACAATGTTTGCACGTTGCAGATTTTGCAATGAAAAGAAGTGAAAGATAAGTGTTGATTGTTTGAAATCTTTAGCAACGTCTAGAAGCGAGATATTCACACAGACGACAGGTGGAGGTGAAGGAAATGAGTGAAAGAAAAACAAAGCAAAGCTCTGACATGTTTTAATGTGATGAATAGTTCCATAGCAGAATAATTTCATATCACAGTTTATCCATCACTGACACTAACTAGACCTTTACTATTGGTTGGCTTTGGCAGTTAATAGTCAATTCTTACATTTCCCACACAATATTTCTCAACTCTGAGAAACTTTGGGCTAA